>NC_056732.1:1090105539-1090135539 GCF_019279795.1 Protopterus annectens | reverse complement strand
TTTTTTTTTCATAAGCACTTTGTCCTACAAATTCCTAGCCTCAAACTCACTCTAGTTACCTGCTGCTTATAGCTGTGAGCTTCTGATTGCTTTAATATTCCTTATGATGCTCTGTAGAGTGCACCCTTGTAAAGGTGACTTAATCCAAGATGGTATGTACAGTTATTTCCTAGAGGTGCACAGTCTAAAGGCATTTGTAAGTAAAAGTATAAAAGCACAATTTGTCCTTTTTATAAGCCAATGACTGGGTATCTGATCCAAACTCTGATCTAACTCCGCCACATACACTAGACTCTTGGATCCAACTCATGAGTGCCTACCTCTACCCATAATGCCCCTGTCAACTAGTTATAACCCACATCTCTTTCTGCCATAGAGCACAGATGTGGACCCTCTTCCGTAGAGCTTTACCCGGGTATTCAGCTTTTTGTGAGCAGTTACTAGTTTTAAAACCTTTCATTTATCCTTTACTAATTTACCTCCCTCCTCTCCTGATTGTAGTTATTTGGGGTTTCCTTTCAGATTTTTATTTATTTTTTTTAATACCCTTTGCTACTCTTTACCAGGTTTTTCTGCTCTGTCTAGGGTATTCCTTTCTACTATTTCTGGTAGTCCACTTTAAAAAAAAAATTGCCATTAGCCCTCTTTCTAGGCCACTTTTACTTATTCTTATTGAAACTGCTGAAAAGAACTGGCTTTAAAAAGTGCACTTTCTGTGGGCATAAGATTCTCAACTCTGCCCACAGGTAGTGTGTATACTGTCTTGGAGTATCGTACCTCAATACTGGCTGCTCCATTTGTGCTGCTTTTAAGTCTAGGGTACTTAAATGGGTGGAATAAGTTTTATACTTAAGAGGATGCTGCCACCTCCTTCCTGTTCTTCCAGTGTCAAACCTCTGGTTGTTGCGTCTTTTTTGCTTTTCCCAGTTAGGGGTTGCCACAGCAGAACTCCAGTCCGCTAATGATTTGGTAGTTATTTTTTACGTGCCGAGTAATACTGCAAAATCCTCCTCTGAGGCAAATGTCTCAAAAGATCCCCCTACCCAGTCTCTGAAATGTACTGTTTCTATCCTGTCTTTGGAGCCTCTGCAGAAATTTCTAAAAACATTGGATCTGACAACTTTGGGTCCTAAGAGAAAGCCCTCCGATCTGGCTGTTCTCCAGGATAAGCCTCCGCGAACATGTTCTGCTGGGTTCACTATTGAACGTGTTTCTCCTTTGCTCCATTCCCCTTTTCTCCAAGGGAACCCAAGGAGAGAGTCTAGGCCCCAATAAACCACTTCCATTTTGTCCTCCAGAAGTCTTTCAGAGGCCAACGTGGATAGGATGACTTGAAATTCCTTTTATGCTCTGATTTTTAGGTGATTATCCCATCTCCATCTCCCATCACATCCATGGGCCTCCTGTATACTTTCTCCGATCAGTCCCATGGTTTTAGAGCGTTCTTATCAAAGACCCCAGAGTGTCTGTTTCTGATCCAAAGGCTACTAGATCTTTTGAGTCCTACAGCCTCCCTGACTGGTTCCACCCAGATTCTTTTTGGATCGGGATGAGTCCCTGAGCCAGAACATTGGTGCCACATCCATGGGGTCTGTCATATCTGTCCTTGCCCCTTGTGACTTCAGTATTGGACAACACTGGTCCAGTTCCCTTGAGCTATGGATCTGAGCAGGGTTAAGACATAATAGCTTCAGAGGTTTCGATTAAAGTACAGCCAGCCAAGGCTTCTGGTCTGTTTTGCCTTTGAGGTAGTGGAGAGGGTTTTCTTTTGAACAAGAGATTGAACTACTCTCTCCTCCTTGGATCCTACATCCCTTCCTCCTTTAACGTCCAAGCTGTGATTCTGAGTCTGTTTATACAGGGACAAGCCTGTACCATCTAGCATTCAGATAGTCCCTATCTAGGAACTCCCCCTCTCTTCAGGTACCTCTCCAGACCATCCCACTCAAGAGGTTCCCTGAAGGAGAACATGCAAAAAGAGATGCATAGATTCTTCTATGGAATGTCTCTCAGAAGATGTGGTCTTCAATGAAGGGAAGAGGTCCTGCAGATCTCTGCCAGATGTCTCCTTTGGAGACCTAGAGATCTTTAACAAAAAGGTGTATGGTCTTCAAATGGGCCAGACCCAAAAGCTTCCAGAAAAACTGACTTTTCCAGCAGATGAGCTTACTGGCTTACTGTCTCGCTGGGCATGGAAGGAACCAGATTCTGAGCCCATTCCCCAGATAAAATTTTGGCACCATCAAAAGATGGATTATATTGGAGTGAATGAGCCCCCATTGCTGTGGTTGTGGCTACTAAAAAAAAAAAAAAAAAAAGCTTGCAGAGATCCACAGTCCTCTCCCCTAACAGAATCCAGGGCATTGGACAGGTTTGGAAAGTGCATTTTTTTTGCTTCAGTGACCTTTTGCCTTGCGGTACCAGAATTATGTAGCACACTCCACAAAACTACAAGTCCCTCTTCCTGTCTGTGGAGGACTACAGCAAGAGGTCCTTTTCACTGTTGGCCCCTCTTATCCATTTTCAACATGTCCATGAGGTTAATATCCTATGCTGTGGAGGGTACCTCACAGGGTACTGGTTCTGGCATAGCCCTTGGGAGATGTGCCTGGATGCATTTATGTGACTTTGAGGAATGTTTCAAGTCTTAATCAGTGCTCCTTTTTGATGGAACTGCTTTGTCTGGCCCGACTGTGAAGGAAATGCTTTTCTGGGATGAACAGGATGGAAGGACCCTGGCTGCTTTCCTGGAATGAACAGGATGGAAGGACCCTGGCTGCTGTAGGGATATGACCTTTTCACAGAATCAGAGGAGGGAAGAATCAGAGGAGGGAAGAAAATGATGGTTCGGCAAGTCCCAGGGGTCTTTCTAGGATTCGCGCAGGGACAACTTGGCTGGGGGGGGGGGTCATATGGATAGAACTTGTCCACATGGCAAGGGGAGTCCGCAAAACTAGGGTTTCCAAGATTACTTTACGCATAATGTCTTTCAGTGCTCCTGAAAGATTGCCCAACTACCAACTTCTGGAGGCAGTCGGGGGGGGCGTAGTACTTGTCTTTGCACCCAGTCACCTGGTTTTCTGTAGTAAGATTCTTGGGTGCCAAAATCATTTCCAGAGGTTGATTCATACCATTTCTCATGTCTGCTAAACAAGAAAATAAGGCTTCCCGATGTTCCAACCAGTCTGAGGCTGTAGCTCAGATTTAAAAGCTGCTAGACAAAAGGCATCCCAGGAAGTCCCACAAGACAAGAGAGGATTCAGAACTTACTCCAGGTACTTTTTAGTGTCAAAGAAAACTGGGGACTGGAGACCAATTCTGTATCTAAGCAAACTGATCCAATTTGTAAAGTCATAGTTCCGAATGGTCACTCGAGTCTATTTTAGTTCCGAATGGTCACTAGAGTCTATTTTACTGCTAATTTGATCTTCAGGACATGTACTATTGCATCAAGATGAGCAGACTATCCTGAAGATTTTTGTGCTTTTGGCTGGAAGACTGCCTTTCTCCATTCAGAGCCCTTCCCTTTGTTCTTGCCACAGCTTCCAGGGTATTTGCCCAAGTGTATGACAGTTGTAGTAGCTGCTCACCTGAGATTGCTGTGATTGTGTTTCAGTATCTAGACTGGCTACTCATCTTCCCAACCAAGCATCTCAAAGTCCAGGGACTATCTGCTCCATCTCAGAGTGCTATGCATTTCAGTCAATCCCTCCAAATCTCATCTACAACCTGGTCAGAGGCAAGTCCTCAGTTGAACACAGTAAATCAGCCTGTCTTCCTTTACATTATGTGGATATAATCTGGCTTCAGGTACAGCAAATTCTTGTTTACCCTTCTGGCAGACTTGTCCTTCAGGATCTAGGTTTGATGACCGTGGCTATAACTAGTTCAGTGGGCTGTTTTTTTTTTTTTTTTTTTTTTTTTTTTTTTATGTACATTCTCCAGTGGACTCTAGCTCTTCAGTGGAATCTTCCTTTTTTTTTTTTTTTTTTTTTTTACAGTCAAACGTGCTACAGCCTGCAAGGCTCCTCTTCAGTTAGACTGTTTCCCTAGGCCATTCTTTTATTCTGTCCCCTCCAGTTGCCACAGTAACCACACCTACCAATTTGGGTGAGTGGTGCTTCTTGGGATGGAATGTCCAAGGCATGTGGCCCTCCCAAGAGACTAATTCTCATATCTATGTCCTAACCATTTGAGAGCAGTCCAACTAGAGTTGTAGGCCTTTCAAGATGGTCTTCCTTTGTGGACCATTGTGATACAAACGGACAACTTGACAGGTTTTGTACATCAACAGAGAGGTGGGGGGAACCTGTTCTTACCCCCTTTGTCAAGAGGCAACAAGAGTGTGGCACTAATCTTTCCCCATGTGTGTTGCCACTAGAAAGCAGTTGGAAGTTGCAACTTGGCATATGGGCTCACTCTGCAGGTCCCTTTTTGATGCTGCACGAGTAGCCTCACAATCAGCAGAGGAGAGCATTTGCCATTATATGGGCCAAGTTTGTGGTCTTTTTGCCTGTCCCTTCAAGTGCAGCAGGTTCTCTGCCCTAATCCCCTTCACCCCCACCAGGGGGAGTCAACAAATGCTGTATGTTTGGTCCTCTCTGCCTCCTTTAGGCTTGTCCACCATTACCTTTGCTTTCATAATGCTTACAGAGAGGGCTTTTGGTTGAACTCCTTTATCCTTATTGCCCTCCTTTGGCCATGCCCAAGTGTGGTTTCCCCTTCCTTTGCTTTATTTATTTTTTTTTTCCCCATGTCCTCCAGGAATACTGGACCCCAGTCCAGATCTTCTTGCATCCCTCCTGGATGGAACATCCCAATATTCCAGGCCTCAAACTGACCCCATAGTCTCCCCAAACATTTTGGGATTCCCAGTTTCTAAAACTACCCTGGCCAAATGGATTTCTGATTGCATTTCCTTTGTTTACACACTGCAAGGTTTCTCCCTGCTAAACCACTTTCTAGATAGATCCATGGCTATCTCTTCTGTCTTTTGGTAAAGAACTTCAATTGATTACACTTGTGCAGGAGCTACTTGGACTAAACCTCATGCCTTTTGTAGTGCGTTACAAACTAGATTTCACCTCCAGAGGCAGAGATGGCTTTTGGTTCTGTGGTTCTCTGGAATATCTTTACATGATGGGCCACCCAGGATTCACGTAGTAGGGGACTCTGTCCCAATCTTTAAAAAAATGGATGAAGGACAACATCCGATATTGGTGCTCACCATAACTATGCATCAGTTGTCCATTTTTCAACTCTCCTCCCTCCTTCCCTCTCCTAGAGTGATTCTGGATATTGCAGAACCCTTTTGTTTCAGGCTAGAGCCCCAGCTCTCTTTTCTTTAATGATTATTTGTTTGGGTCTTATAAAGCCGCTGCGTTATAAGCACATGGCTTAAAGCTCATTATGTGCATTTGATATGATGTGAGCTAGCTAGATGTTTTTTAACTTTTTCTTTTTTTTTTTTTTTTTGTAGACTGAAGTCTTTACATTCAGAAACTCTTATGATTGCAGTACACTGAAGTTTACATACAGTATTATGATTGCAGTACACTGAAGTTTACATACAGTATGCACTTTTTGATAAGACTTTAAAAATGTATACTATTTTAGCAGGAGCTCTGTCCTTTTTGTTAGCCTTGTGTTCATCTGTGGCAGGTGCATTGCTTGGGCTAACCCTGAAATGTGTCTCTGATCTTTCATTAGACACTAATACTGTATCTTAAGGAAGCCTGTTGTATACCCTTGGTAAGAGTAAATACTGCTGAAACATTGTTTTGCCCAACAGTTTTCCCACTCTGTAATCTAACATCAAGAGCTGGTTTCTGTTAGCACACTGTTTCTAACTATGGCTCATAAGTCCTCCCCCCCCCCCCATTAAGATGGTGTATAGTAGTTACTGACTTAGGTATGTTAAGATATGTGGGGGCCATCATTTAAGGTGGCATAACGTGTAGCCCGTTTAATGATCCTTTTTATATTTGTACATTACTAAGGATGACAGAGGTTTCCATCGTGTACTTCCTGCTGTGCAGCTGCCTGTTTTTAAGGGTCTTTATCTGCTTCAAAAGGGAGGATTAAAGGTTTTCAGAGTTCTTTTGTAAGACTCTACAGAAGTCTGTATTTGTGTTCCTTTCATGTCTAGAATGCTTAATGCCCTCATTATATGCAAGAATGCAATATGAAACTTCTTGCTGTTGGGTGCATTCAGCATGCATCCATGTTTGCTGTTGCTACAGAAGATTTTTCTTTTCTTATGCTGAGCCACATCAAATAAAACATGTTGCTTAACCTTTTTGAAAAGGTTCATTTGTTATGTAAATTGTGTTTGCTTCAGTGGCACCTAAAGTTTTTTTTTACTGTGCATTAAACTGGAGTCCTACAGATTTATATTTACATTTCTTTCCCCCTCTTGCCACCAAATTTCAGGATTATTGTGCAAGTAAATATGGTGCTGTGGGGTTCCATGAGTCACTAAGCCATGAACTGAAAGCTGCTGAAAAGGATGGTGTAAGCATGACGCTGGTTTGCCCATACCTGCTGGATACTGGCATGTTCAAGGGATGTAGAATTAGGTAAGTTGACTTGTGAAATGTGTGTGTTTTTATTTTACAACATTCACACTATTGGCATTCTTTAGTTGGTACCAGCTCTACCAAAGAGTTGTCTCTGAAGGTACTGGCATTTTATAGATTGATAGGAACAGTCTGTATGGTCTTGCCATAGCTTTAGAAAACAGTGGTTTTGTTCTGTACATGATCTTTGGCTTGAACATTCAAATACAGTATTTGTAATTGCATTAACCAGGCCAAAACTGTTAAGAACATTTTTATTTTCTTAGCTTAAGAGGTAGATTTCTTCACAGTTGTACCGGTTTCATTTCCTATAGATAGCAAGTAGGTAGGAAAAATACAATGAGTCATTTGGCCGTATCCATTTTGATAGTAGCTTTTAATAGCAAGTCTGTGGAGAATGGGGACATGTGAGGGGACAGCAGTAAGGGGATTCGAGAACAATGTAAAAGTCACTTATTTGTAATGACTTAACATATCTGGAATTATGAGGTCACAGAATTAAATCAGTGATGTTGATATCCCTTTTAGGGCTGCCCAAAACACTGACGTATGCAGCCACTTTATCTGGCAAGGCAGATGTAATGTTGAACGTCAAGCATATGTTTTGTATTGTGCTAATGCTGATGCTGCTAGAAGTCCTTTACAAATATGTTAAGTCAGTCCATGCTTCTATAGTTTTTTGTGGAGGACTCTGCAACGGTGCTTGTCAAAGATCAAGTAGTGCTGATGGAAGCCATTAACTTTGTCCTCCACATAAGGTATAAACAGTAGCACTTAAATCTCCTTTTAATTTCAAGTCCAGCTAATAACTCTGCTTGCTGTCCATTGAGCATCTTAAATGATTGTCGGTCTTTGCCTGTAAACTTCTTTTTATTTGGAGGGTGATAAAGGAAAGGTAGCAAATTGCATTCATAAATGTTCTTCCCCCATTCATGTTGAGGCCTGTGTCTTTTGCTGCTGCAAAAGGTGAACTGCAGATAAGCTCTCTACTTCTGAAGTATTTGGAACCATGAAAATGCGTGCATGTATTGTTCACCAGAATTTCAGATAATAGTCCACTCTGGTGAATTGCAGTCATGCCAGGTGCATGTTCAAAATGTGCACTTTCGCAGAAGTTAGCAGAGTGCTGCCACAAAATACAGGAGTATCCGTTTCAACTTTTTTCCTTGGTGGGTGCGATTTTTGAGTTTATATTAAGTTAGTGGGGGTATGGATGAGGCAGGTCCCCACATAAGGAATGGGGGTGTCCCCCCCCCCCCTGAAAAACACCTAGGGATTGGTTTTGTACCCATCCCCGGTAACACTTTTTGGATTTGACAGTTTGAGGGAACATCTTTTCAGTGGGTTACCATGAACATAAATACACGTTTGTGTGTTGGAGCAATAACCAAGTTTTATTGGGTATCTAAGTCTCTATCCAGTGTCCACTGGATTAGCAGGCTTATAGTCTTGATAATGCTCAGGATGAGCCCACCAACTGAAAAGATCAGGTAAAATTCCCATACTTTGTCATCCCCTCGTATCTGTCTCCATGTGGCCATTAGTCATTTTATTGCCACTCCATTTCAGTGTACTGTTGAACATCTGTCCTTGCAGTGATATTTTGTATTGTCTGTTGTACTGTGGTGGAGAAAATGGTTATCTAATTCTCTATTCAGTGAGTCAGTAGGCTTATACTCTTGTCCATGCCTCAAGTGAGCCCACCAACAAACATTAAAAGAGCAGGCAAAAATGATATCCTATTCCCCTCTCATAATCATAAATAATAAATTGTGTTGAAATGAGTAGGAAAAGATGTTAAACTAATGCACCTAGTTGTAGGACCAGGTTTGTTTGGAGAAGGAAAGGTAGGTGTTCTGCCAAGGGGCTGGAAATCTTTTTGCTAAGTAAAGATGTCCTATTTTTAAAAAGTGCAGGAATAGTCTTGGGAATGGAAAATGACAAATTAGTGATTAAACAACCAGAGACTCTTGAATTAGCTGAGCATTGCTCCACCTGGAAGCCAGAAGGATCTTGTTCTCAGTGAATCTCCCTAAAATATATGTAGAATGTTGACACTTTTTTTTTAAAGGCACTACTTCAGTTTGGATGTGCTTCTGTGGACAGACTATAGACGCTGTTTTTGTAGATGAGAAAGCAAACACCAAATATTCCCATCTTAAAACACAATTGAAGTTTTTTCCTTGAATGATTGCAGACCAAAACCTCATCACCTCATCTTGCATTTATGCATGTGGCCTCTTGAGTACATTGAGGCCATTACTGTGGACTTTGAGAGAGATGGGTGCCAATCCAGGGGGTGAATTTACAATCTGCCATCCACTTGTCCAAATTGCATTTTAATAGAGTATGAGAACATCACTTTGTGAAGTGTAAAAGACTGTCCTGTAGAAGAGGTATGTTGTGTGATACATGCCCATTCCTCTAATGTATTTATGTCGCAAATGAGATGAGCAGGTCTTTATGCTACCACTGGACTTGCAAATGTGTAATAGATTGGGTAGGATAGGGTCTGAGGCTGTATACATGTGGCAGTGGTTGCCTGTTTGTATCCTTTGTGTTGACTATTAGAGGGCGAAAATTGCATAGTTTGTGATTTAGGCCCTTGATTGTTTTGTAAGCACTCCAGCTTGGACAGATGTACTGACTGGGGCATCATGCTCAATACTCTGAGAACCGAGTACAGTGGAGTAATTGTATCCCAGAAAGAGGATGCCATGTCTTTAGATATAAGCTGTGTGATATGAAAAGATTTCCTTAAAGTAGTTGATCTGTGGTATCAAGACTGTTCATTGTCAGCATAAGTTCACAGATCTCCGACCTGAAACTAGTATGTTGCCAGTATGATGGCTACAAGGGAGATGATGCCTGCCAAATGAAACAACATTTTTTGGCATTTAATTTTAGTCCATTATTTTGACGCTGGCTGGAGAAATGCCCTTTTATAGGATTTTGTTTACCCTGGGGAATTTATGATGGCATAAAGTTTGCAGTCCTCTGCATACTTGGTTAGGCATAAACCCTTGACATTTGTTTTGACCTCCAAGAAGCAACTGTCCAAGGAGTTGCCCAAGGTCTGAACTCTCCGCTATGCTGTTGGTGACTAGCCTTTTGGAGGTGGCAGAGTGGCACACCCTAATTTCCTGGTTCTGTTTGAGCCAGTTTGCTATCCAATGAGCTACTGTGCAGCTAAAGGTAAAACCATGTACATCTATGATACTGGATTGTAGAATGATTGCCTTGTGAGGACTAGGTGTGCAGTGTGTATTTGCCCCATCCATTAATTCAGTAACCTCAGTCAGCCAGCTTGAGTAGGCAGGATCTGCCCTTGACAAATCTGAGCTAGCTAGGGTCAAGCGTTGTTACCGGTGTCATTAATTCCATAATGATCTTTTCCATAACTTTACAGGTGAGGCTGGTCAGGCTTATGGAGCTGTAATCAGTCTTGCACCCCACCTTTGTGCAAGGGGGATGACTGTCATCAATTGGTAATTGGACATTTTTGGCTGAGGACAGACTCTGGAATATGCAAAGGTACAGTTCTGCAGTGCACCCCTTCACAATGCGTTCCTCTTCTGGCCCCCATGGTTTTAAGGTGCTCAAGAAAATTAAAGGGAAGACCATGGAGACAGAAAAATGTCCCACTGCCTTTCCCAGTTACAATAGGAACTACCATGCTAAGCAAGGACCCGTGTACTGGAGGCAGGACCAGAGGAAATTGGCCTGAAGTAGAAAGGCTACTGAAAAAAAGGAAGTGACAATATGATGACCAAGAGAGTTATGGGGCCTTCATGGTCCTGTCCTTTTAGAGAACTGCTTTGACTAAATCCAGTTTCCTTCCCCTAGTGTGAAAAGCCCAATCTGACTTTTACTACTGCCCAATTCCACCATTTGTTGTTTTAGTAAACTCCAGTATAGGAGGCCAACTGGCCTAAACGGTGATTTTTCAGTAATTGCAGATTGTTGTGGTGCATACCAGAGGATGCAAACTCCAGTTAAAGACCAGGCCACTGAAAAAGAAATCCGGTGCTAATAGCCTATCCTAGATGTATCTGCAGGCCTCAATCAAAATGCTGTCCTTGCTGGCATTGCTCCCATTTCTTATTCCTTAAGCAGTACTGGTCACAATCAGCCTTGGGGATACCCATCTTGTACTAGCTTTCAAACTTCACCTGCAGTACCTGAGGTTTATGGTGAGTGGAGCACATTAGGTCAACACTCGAAAGAATGTCCATGTCTGACTGCAGAGTCAGGCATCCACATTTACCTCTCCTTGGGAGACTGTCTGCAGAGGAGCTGCAGATGGCCCTGCAACCTGCAGTGTTCGAGCAGCATGGGTTTCCACACTCAGCCATGGAAAGTCCAACCTGAGCCCAGCTCTGAAGACTGTATTCTTGGTGGCACTTCTGGATAAGAATAGTTGCAGGGTCCTTCTAGCAAAGAAGGTAGAGGGTGTAACTGGCTTTTTTTTTTTTTTTTTTTTTAATACAAGCATAGCATACCTGACCAAGTAAGCTGCCAGACTCTCTAAACCATATGGCACTCTCTATCCTAGTGAGTCCTCTAACCAGGTTACACTAAGTTATAGTGGTCCCCAAGGAACACCTGTTACCAGCAGACATGCCTCCAAAAGAAGTACATCAGTCTTCTCTTGTATGAAGAGAGAATTATAGTGGTCCCTAAGGAACACCTGTTACCAGCAGACATGCCTCCAAAAGAAGTACATCAGTCTTCTCTTGTATGAAGAGAGAATTGAGCCAGTGGGTCAGTCAGACTCTAAGGGATTCTATTCAGATCCCCAAATCACAATTGGGCCCCAAGTATGAATGCACTGAATGAGGCCTGGTGTGCTCTCACCTAAGTGTTCATGAAAATCTGTGCATAAATGTAAAGTTAGCATTCCTTTATACTCTGGAGCATTCAGTGTCAAGTGAGACCAGGCCATGCTATACAAATTGTTCTGGCAGCTACATGCATACTAACATAACTCTGTGGCAGACGTGTTGTGCAGGACCTTGGTGGACCCCAACAGACTCATCCCAAGCCATTAACAACAAATGAGTGACGGTGCAGTTAACAGACTTCTTTGCTTGGGAAAATTCTGCTGTGTACATCCCAAGCAAGGTTTGGCAATGTACTACTACTCCAAGAACTGGAGAGGTCTGTCTCTGCTTTCCCTCCAGTTCCCATGTTCCAAGCGGCCCCTCAAAGGATCAAGGAGGGGAAGGCAGACTCTATACTAGTTGGTCTTTTTCCCCATAGGCATCACTGGTTCTCTTCCATTTGCTTCATCTGGCAAAGGAGACTCCTTTAATGATGGAGTAGCATAACCAATTTTTAGCGCTCTGCAAGGTGGTCTCATTAAAACCTGTCCACGGAGAGGTTAATAGACTAATTGCCCTAGAGCCCTTGACTCTTGGCTAGGCTTGTATCCCCCAAAAAAGTCAGCACCTGTCACCCCTATCAAGGAGGGACACTGGTGGAACCCCTGGGAAATATTTGAGGGTCAGTGAGGTACCCTGACTTTTGTATACGAAGTCTATTCTAGAAACTGGGCAGCCTCTACGAGACAAACCTGTATCTCTAGCAGGTTTTGTTGATGTCAACAGTCTCCGCCTAGAGATGTGGCTTTAGTTCCCTTTGGACACCAGCAAGGATGTGAAAAAATCCTGAGGGAAGGCTAGTAGTACCAGAAAATGCAGTCATACTTGGCAAATTGGAAGATATTCCTCCACTAGTCAGAGGAACCCATATCCTAAACATGATGTAGCCATGGTTTTTCAGTACTCCTGTAAGCTTTTTTTCTTGCTTTGTGTACACATCACTGAAGGTGCACCTCTTGGCCATTTCTGCTTGTCTGAAGTTTGACCTCCTATTGACATCTAAACCATATGAAAGCAGTTTAAACAGACACATTGGGACCTGCCACTGAGCCTGTGGTAACTGGGACATTTATTTTTGTGAAAACTGCCTTTTTAATTGCAGTTGCATCAGCTAGGATAGACTCTGAGCTCTTGGCCTTGATGTGCAAAGAACCTTTCATATTTCACAAGGGCAAGGTGACCCTGTGCACCAATCTCGGTCTGCCAAAAGTAGTTGGTGACACTAAAGCAAGTTTTCCAGCTGTTCCTGTGCCTTGGAGCAAAGGGGGAAACTTTTTATACTCTCACCTAGACAGAGCCAAGAAGACTGGAAAGAAATTGTTTGCAGCTTTTGCTGAGAAAACATTACATTTCTGTAACCAAAATTGCCATAATAGTAGGCACTTGAGTGTGATCATTGTTGCAATTCTGCTCTGGAATAGTGTCCTTTTTATTTTCCTAGGAATCCAGGGCTGGATGGTAATCCTTTCCCTACACATGCATGCAAACACTTTGTCCTTTGCCATTTTTTTCCCTTAGTATTCTTAATTGGGTCAGGAATTCTGGGGAATTTTTCTGCCAGTCAGATTCTCTATCCTCCGTAATTGTAACCTTATTAGGAGGCAAGAAAGAACAAGATTACAAGTACATGAAGACAAGAGGGTGCTCAGCTGTTTGCTAGACCACTGCAGCAGACTTCCCCAAAGTTATGATGGCAACAAGAATCACACTAAAACGTATATTCTAACAAGTGGGTTAACCAGTTATACTTGCTTGATTCTCCTGTTGATGGGGAAGAGCTACAGTCCCATTCCACCAGTAGTAACGAGAGGGACCATTGGTTTGTAATGTGTGCAGCACATGTAAATGACGTGGTTGTACACAAGGCAGTAAAAAAATTCTTATTGAACTGAGCTTAATATATACGTGCCTATTTATTTATTTATTTATTTATATATATATATATATATATATATATATATATATATATAGGAGGCAAATTTCGTACCCCCATACCTCTCGAAGCATGAAATCTGGACAAAGTCCCAAAAATAAAAACAACTTTTAAATTGCTCTCGCAAACTTAGAAAGTTGATGCTAGCATTGGCATGAATTTTCTGAAAGGTATGAAGTCAAACATAGTTTTATGAAAAAAGGAACAAAAATAATGAGGCAAAGACCTGTACATTCTAGAAAAAAAATCTGTACAGTTGAGGTATGTTAACCCCACACACACACACACACACACACACACACACACACACACACACACACACACACACACACACACACACACCCATTAGTCTCAAACCATTTTTTCCTTGTTGATGTCAGTGTGACACTGACATGGGCAAGATCCAGCTAGAGTAAGCCTTCATCTAGATAGATATGTGTGTGTGTGGTTTTTACCACAGCTATTCCAGGACCATCAGACTTCTGCAGCCCTTGTCTCTCAACAGGCCGTTTGGACTTGCAGTCCAATGGACCAGAACACTGTGTGGCTAGCATTCCACTCCCTGCTTCACCTCCTACCTGTTTTTTGGCCTGCTCTGCTAAGCCTGTAGCCCTTGCCTACTTGATTAGCCAGATGTTTTCAAATTTTAGGCCTCTCTCCACCCACTGATTGCTGGTGTGAATACCAGTGTCACTGTGCTATCCTTCACACACCTATATCTGAAGAGTTACCAGTGCCCAACCCAATGTGCTTGGTTCCTGGATGGTCTTTATCACCAGTAGACTTCCACCAAAATAGGCAAATTGGCATTTTCTGCTCCATTGCTACACCACCTAGCTCTTCTATCACAGCCCCAAATCATACTTGGGTCATCAAGTAGTGGTCAGGGCTTTATCCCTTTGTGCCAGAGTCGGACAGTATAAATATTTCTACAAAAAGACCTGCTTAGTATTTCCAATAAACTGTTTCTAATCTTAATGGTGTACTTGTAGCCATTGTACTTCTGAAGGACAATTGCATATATAGGAAGTGGTGCATCTCTGCAGTAAAAATGTCACTCCTTTGTAGTTGTGGAGACTGATCTTGTGAAATTCGGGTAGTAAAGACTTTTCACCAGAACATGCAATTTCTTTAAGCTGACCTACTGTGAATATAAAGAGGAAATGGGAGGTGTAGCTCAAAGTACAAAATGCAAGCATATTTGTAATGAGATGTTCCCAGTCAAATTGCAAACTATACTATTGCACAAGTTTAAATACTCTCCTTTGCAAATGACAAGGTATAAAAATGAGACTCCTTTGCTTTTGGTGATCAAGAATGTGATTAGCAGTTCAGGCACTAGTGACCATTCCCTAAATGACTTTTGATAAGATCACTGGCAGAGTTGGACAAAAGACAGTTGCATGAATGCTTGCTTTGGGCACTGTTTGCAGGCCAATATGGTGGCTACCAGTGTTGACAGAAATGTAGAAGCCACAGAACTGTGTTTCCAGTAGTTAAAAATGTATCTTTGACCTCTTAATGCTGCCGTCTTTCATTTTTGCTCAATTCTGTGAACTTTCTGCGTTTATTCATTCATTGGTGTTGCTGACAGTAAAATCTTTCATTAAACTAAGTTACAAATTAACTAGGATTAATATTAACTGAGGTTAATAATTCAGATGTAGGTGACCTTAAGCAACTAGAAGGAAGTATAGAAAGTTTAAAAAAAAAAAAAAGGACCTAGGTAATTTTATCCAACTTCCAAGAGCAACTTTAAAAAGTGAGCTGGTGAGGAAAAAAATTGCAAAAATATCCGAAATGTGCTGTCTTATTTTGTCTGGTCTTGAAACCTTGTGAAGAAAGCAAACTATTTGAAAATCAATTTGATTTTTATGGCACATTGACGGTCCAAGAGCTAGGAAGAATTTTTTGCCTGTTCTGTTTTCCAGATCCAGTGTACACATTGGAATTATTTACATAAGTTTTCAAAATATATTTTGTCTGGAGATGTACTGGACATCTGACAGCTTCCAAGTAATGGACTTGCGCTGTAACAGCTTCTACTTTACACATTTAAAGTTTGTATCGATCTTACGTACTGAATGTTTCTGTAACAAGATGCCTGAAAAATCAGACTTAATAAAAATGTTCTACTAGTCTACTGCCAAAACTAAACTGTAATTTACCTTTGCTTGCTTCTAACATCTGGTATGGTAACTCCTATAGATTGTTCTAACTTATGCAGTTAACGGTTGCTTTTTTTTATGTTCAGAAATCTTTAAATGCAAAACTGACCTAATGAGACTGCTATACAGATTTGTCAGCCAAGCTCTCACCATCAGTTTTAAAGATGACTTAAAAAGAATAGCATTAGAATAACCTACATAACTTGTGTTTTGCCTCCAGGCAGTACATATTTATAATGGCAGTAATGCTTAACTGACTTGGTCATTTATGTAATGCTCATTAAATTACTTAAAGAATCCTAGATGCCCAGTTACCAGATGAGCTTTTTGCTGTTCTGTGATTGGTTTTCTTCGGTTAACCCAATGCCCACTACATTCTTGGGTGGGTGAGGCACATACTTGCCCTACATACCAGGTCTGCAATGCAGTACTCTTAGGAATTCCCCGTTTCATGTTCCAATATGCCATTGTCTGCTGGGAGATGTTTGTTTTGTGAATAGAAAAGGTTAGATATTTCAACCTATGGCAGTACAGCCATCCACAGCAGGTGTAACACTTTTACTTCACTAAGATAAGTGACATTTTGGTATGCTTATTGGAAGTGTATTGCTGATTTTAACTTAAAGCTGTATTTTGAGAAAGCCAGTTACTTTACTTTTCTGATCCATCACATGATTTCTGTAGTGTTAATAAATAAAAAAAAAAAATGCTTCCTAGTTCTTTGTTTCACTGTTGCAGTCATCCCACTTGGGTTATCCTGCCAGGGGTAGCCCTCAGTCAGCCAGAATATCAGAGGCTTAGTATTCTTGCATCAGTTGCTGCTGCTCCAGGACTCATGTCTTCAGTGGTATAAAATCAGGCAGCCAATGCCATTACATCAGTCTTTCTTGCCGAGGAGCCCGAAGCAGTTCGCACGAGTGCCGGCCAGCCGCTATCTGAATTGAAGCCCCCATTGGGGATCCCTTTTTTTTTTTTTTTTTTTTTTTTCTTGCTCTAACCAATGTCAGAAGAAGGTAACAATGGTCTCGCCTGTGAACCAAATACCACATTGAGACTTCCATTCTTACTGCATCACCTGTTTAGGCCCAGACCATGACGTCCCTCACTGTCACTTTTGTGCTTTGTTTCACACTAGAACTATACATCACTGGGGCCTTATAGTAGCTAAATATTTTCACTCTCCATATTCTGAAATTGCTTCGGCAAGTCATCCAACTACTGATCTTCCAAAAAAAAACGTAAGGATAAAGACAAGACTGCACAGGTCTAAAACTGCCGATGACTCCTCCATTAAGCTAGTCGCCAGTCCTTAGTGAGGCGTTTTCACAACCCCTGATGCCCCCTTCTGTGGATTCACAGGCTGCTACTTAGACCCGTTCAGAGTTTGGTATGCCACGAGACTCTGACTAAGGAACCTGCGGATGTCTCTACCTTGGATGGGTCCGGAGCCACTGAGCAGACCTCTGCTTCCGAGGAAGTTCTTTGCACTACCGATACTCTACACAAACTGACTACTTTTGCGTCTTCAGTTCTTTCTAAAACTACCGAGGTTTCTAAGGCCCAGGGTACAAACTACACCTAAAAATGGATGACCCAAGCTCAGGCACCTGCTTCCATGCCTCAATCTCAAATGCTTAAAATGGTTTAAGACCTTATGCTTGTTAGGGGAAACCTGCGCCTCCCTTCCAAAAGAGACCTGTCCCCAGCAGTTTTATCTGACCAGGAGTCCGATGACTGAGGTTTCTGAATATGAAGACATGTAACCCCCATCTGCTTATGAGGATTCGGATGCAGAGGAATCAATTCCTTCTGCCTCTTCTCCAGAGGATTTTTGATTTGGTGAAACCCTACATACTTTAAGGGAGCATTTCCAATGGAAATGTCAGGGCTATCCTCAGTCCAAAAAGAGACTCTGGGAATTCTTAGATTTACCACAGCACTGACCTTTAGCTATTCCTCCTGGCTTGGATGTTGTGGACCGTCTTTCTGCAATCCAGTTGGACTCTGACACCCTTCCTCCTGCTCCCCAGAAACCTGACTGGTATTGGTCCCTGACTCTCTTCAAAAATCCTACTACTGCTGACCTAGAGGTCATCTTCCCAAGGAATTAAAGGCAACCACAGCTAAGAATCCCACCCCCTCTGAAAGGAATTCCAAGCTTTAGACAGATGGGGTAAAAAGTGTACACCTCTGCAACTCTTGCAATTCGAGCACTAAATTGTCAGTTCCACATGCTGAAATACCAGCAACATACCATGGAACTCCTCAAGCAAAAATACCAGCCATTCTACAAGCCAAGTTACTAAACTCACTTTGCAATGTGGCTTTGCCCTAGTAGAAGCATCTTGCAGGGTAGCAGTCACAGGTTCTGTACTTAGAAGGCATGCTTGGCTTAAGGAACAGATCTTGCCAGACCATGTCAAATCAAAACTATTGGATGCACCATTAAAGACCATTTGTTTGGCACCAAGGCAGAAGAGGTCTTTAAAAAGATGGAAGCTTTATCTATGCAGATAAAGACTTACTACAGGTCCAGCCTCCGAGGTTCAGTAAGCATTGCCCCTACAAACACTGGTCCTTTCTGGCCCCCTCCAGGCCAGCTCAGACAAGACCTAGGGGAAGCAGAACCCCCCCCCCCCCCCCCCCAGACAGCAGTCCCAGGGAATGCAGAGATCTAAGCAATGAGTTCCTCCACTTCAAAACCAGGAAGTGCTAAGCCACCTTCTTATGGAAAGGACTCGCAATTATTTTACACCTCCACCCCTTACCTCTGCCCACCTGCTTGTGCCCCAGGAGGAAAACTCTCCTCCCATGCAAAAAAAGTGGACCTCTATTACCAACGACTGATGGGTTCTCAACATAGTGTCCCAGGGATACAAATTTTATTTCCACACACTGCTAACCCCAAAAGGGTTCCCGGATCTTCCTCCAGACCAATGGGCAGAGGCCAAAAAACAAGTAAATTCCCTGATGTCCATGAGGGCAATACAGCCTGTTCCTGCAGACCAGATAGCAAAGGTTTTTATCAAGACTTCTGGTGCCCAAGCCTCGATCTAGCAATTCTAAAATGCCCTCCTGGTGATAGCAAAATTCAAAATGCTCACCCTCCAGTAGCTTCTTATGCTTTCCAAGGATGCTTGGTTAGCCACCCTAGACCTAAGAGGCTTATCCTACACATCCCAGTCAGGGATTCCTGCAGGAAATCTCTGTTTTTATGGCAGGATCTATGCACTTTCAGTTCTCTGCGCTTCCCTTTGGCTTATCCACTACTCCCAGAGTTTTCACAAAATGCCTGGCTCCAGCCGTTTCTTTTTGCAGACAAAGGAATATTCAAATTTACCCCTACTTAGACTACTGTCTAATTCAGGCAAACAGTCAGGAAAAGCTGTTGCAGCAGCTTTCCTTTTTGTTTATAGTATACCTCAGGGAGGTCAGTAGGTCCTTTACAAAAGGTATCAAAAACTAGTCACCACTCAAATTGTATTTCTGGGAGCAAGCCTGAACACAGCCTCCCAGATGACATTCCTTACTCCAGAAAAACAAGCCAACCTGACTGGCTACTTCTCTCAACTAGCCACCAGAACCCAGTTATCCACAAGGAAAATCCTGCAAGCTCTAGTTCATGGCCTCCAGCATTCTTATTCCATATGCCAGAATGCATATGAGGAAACTACAATGTTACCTAAAAAGCCTTTGGTGTCAACACTCAGGACCTGGAAACTTATCATACCTATAGTACCCTGTCTAAGGAAAGATTTTCTTTGGACAGCAGCATGCAACCGCTACAAGGGTCTTCCCTTCTCACAACCCCATGCTGTCTAGACCCGAACCACAGACTTGTCAGATTATGCCTGGGGTGCACACCTGGACAGCAGGTGCATTCAGGACCATTGGAGCCCAAATCAAATGCATCTGCACATCAACTAAAGAGTTGTTAGCTGTTTAGCATGCTCTGACAGCTTTCAGACCCCTACTCTCCCCAGGGCCTCTAGTGATCAAAACTGAGAACACCACAGTGAGGTGGGGTATCAACAAGCAGGGAGGAACTCTCTCTTCTCTCTGCATGATGGTTGTATGACCCATTAATTAAAACGGGGCAATATGAGTTGGTATTAATAATGGGGGATCAGACTGCTCATATCAGGGTAGATAAAAGGATATGAGGACTGCCTGGGTGCACATGAATGGGGCAGCAAGACTCAAGGCTGTTCTAGACTCCTCTCTGGCAAATGGCTTGATAGTAGCAAATGCATAGTTTGAGACTGACACAAAATCTCTTACAAAAGTGGTCAACATGCAACTCTGGTAGAATTCCTGCTAGCAAGGAAAGGACGTTTGGGTAGAATCAAGATTGCAGAGTCATCAGCAGAGAAAGTTTGTGGCCACCAGTGGTTTATGCCATATGCAATCAGCTGCATGTAGTTAGAAAAGGCTGTAAGAGCAAAAGTCAAACTAGGCTGGAGACCTGGAAGTTGAATGGCATGGAATACAGTAGTTAAAAATACTCTGGGCTCTAGCACCTCAGTGAGAAGAGGAAATAGTTTGCATATGCTGTTTTGAGAGGAGGAGGTCTTTGACTATAAAACACACATTTGGTGGAGCCGGGTACAGAAATAAGGTACATAAGAAAACCTGAAGGTGGAATGCACAAGTCCAGGATGTTGAAAGGAATGCAGGAAAAAGCAGGAGATAAAGATGGACTAGGCTAAGAGTAGTCACAGTAGCAAAGAACAAGACAGAGGCACTACCAGCTTCTGGAAAATAACTAGGCTGATTGTACAGTCAGGCTGCAAGGCAGTGATTGAAAGATGAAGAAACTGATCATTAGACACCATTATAATGGATGCCAGCAACAACTTGCTCACCAGTCTATAAGACATGCAAGGCTGAAGGAAGGAGTACTTCTAGCAGAGAAGTTTTTTGGATGAAGAAAACATCACATAAGCTGTATTACCAAATACGCTGTCTACAAAGAAAGAGGAGGAGCCCATCCTAGAAGGAAGAACTGCAACCAAGTAAAATTTAAGTTGAAAGCAGTAGGCTCCGATGAGATCATTGCAAATATGATCGATATTTGATGAGCTGGGTGGAAATGGCTCATGAGTACTTCTATCAGTGTGTAGCCCAGATGACTGAAGAATAAGTGTGGAGAGAGAGAGAAGTGTAGCCCAGATGAGTGCTGTAATGCCAGTGTACAAGAATGAAATGGACATTCACAGCTCTGGGCACGAGGTATGTGATACCTGTTGCACTGTGAAAGCACTGGAGAGAAGTTGAGCAGTTAAGATTTGGCACAACAGACCCAATATTTGTAGTGAGACAGACCCGATATTTGTAGCAAGACAGGATAGTGGAAAAGAAGCTAGGGCTGGAGTCCCAACTGGTCATTCCTAGACTTGAAGGCATACAGCAAGGTCCCAAGAAAGCTGATTTGGACTGTCCTGACATGGATCAAAGTCACAAACATTGGTAGAGTTTGGTCCAGGCTGTGTACAGGGATCCAGTGACAAAATACAAATTGTGTTCCGAGTCTGACTCTAAGCGGTTACCAGTAGGAGTGGGTGTGCATCAGGGTTCAGCTCTGAGTCCACTGCTGTTCATATTGGAGGTAGACTATGTTTAACAGACAGCTCAACAAAGCTACAGTATGCAGTTGATGTGGCATTAAAGGCAGATTCTGAGCAGGACCTTGAGCAAATTAGTTGAATGGAATGCAAAACTGAAGGTACATTGTAATTACTTCCATTGCCAAGGCTAGTTATGTTGGCGTGTGCTACTTCTGTATTGGAAGATTGTTTTTGCAAGATCCTTTCACCATGTTTTTTTCTCCATAGGGGCTACTCCCCCTTTTTGTCGCATCAAAATGTGCAAGTATAGAGTATTCAAAAAAAAGTAAACTTTCTCAATTTTGCCCAAAGTCCTTCTTCCCGCCATGTTATCCTTGCAGTGATCTTCCAAGTTCCTGTAGCGAATTCTGGTTCATGTATTGCATTCTGGTTCAGTTCCCTGGATTACTTAACATTTTCAGTTCAATCTTTTTCTGACTTGTCATGAGTGTGTGTTTAATGTGAAGGCCATGTTTTTTTTGTGTACATTGCTTCAGATCTAGTAAATCTATTCATTCATAGCCACATGTAGTTGGTGTGAAATGACTCCTGAAGTGGCGAGTGCTGTTATGAACTTCATTACTAAATGAAATGCAAGTTTCTTCGTGCAGTTGATCATCCCTTATAAACCACTATAATCTGATAGTGGTTTTCTTGACAGTGTTCTACAGACTCCTATTTATGGTGATTTACCATCCATGGCTCTAATACTAGTTTGGCACAAGACTTTCCTGTTTTAGAGGGTGATGAGGAATCTGAATGCAATTATTTCTTAGATGATAATTTTGAATGTGAACCTGAAATGTTTGCTTTTCACGAGATTGCTAGATTTAGGTTCATAGGTGAGTACTTGGCTAATGAGCTTTGGGGCATTTTTAAGCCTAGCCGTTCACCCCTAATCTGAAAGACCTGGTATCCTTGATAAGTAAGGGCCTGGAAGATGAACCATTTATATTCTCTGCCCATTGAGATTTTTTTCCCCTCATTTGGCTACAGACAACCCAGCTGCCTGCTCAAATAAAGTTTATTGGCTTCATCTAATCCAGTGTCCCCTGATAGAGGGGAAATGGCTAGATCTTCAGGACAAAATGATGTCTCTTGTAATCTAGCCTTTAGAATGTGTGGTGTGCTTGAATGTGCTGGTCCTGAAATCCTGCTGCTTATGTTTTTAAGCTTACTTCTTTATGTAAGCAAAGCTTCTCTTTTAAAAGCCGATGTTTTCAATGCACCTTTAAGGTCTGAGGTAATGTTTGGGCCCTCTATTACACGTTCTCGTAGTGGGATGATGGAGGCAAATTAATGGATTGAGTATCTAGGCTGGTTCATGTACCACATTTTCCCCAGGGGGTAAAAAAAAAATGTCAGGAGGATAATTACAATATTTACAATTTTATAATAGGGGTGCCTTTCCAAAAAAAAGGTGCAACCCCCTGCAAAGGAGTCAGAGCCCCTCTAATCCTCCCTGTCCTTCCCATCATCCTTCCTCCAGGCTCTCCCTCAACCCTGCAGATTGGCTGCAAGTAGTCTCAGAAAAATGGGTTCTGAGCATATTTGGAAAGGATGCACTTGGGAGTGATTAAAAAATCCTCCCCTTTCTAATGAATTCCCCCACACCTACTAGATAGATTTTCCTCCAGTGCTTCTTCACATGGTAGAAGCAGGGATCATAGAACTGGTGCCTGCAGTACACAGAGGCAAAGGATTTTACCCCAGAATATTTTTCATTCCAAAAAGAGCACACCTGGAGACATGTCCTAGATGTGACCTGTCTAAACATTTCTAAAGTTCCGAAATTCAAAATGCACCCCTTAGTCAGTCCTAGCATTGTTGCCAGACAATTGATGGTGACTCTAGAGCTGAAAGACTTGTTGCTCTCAATTTCAGGAAATGTTTTGAGATTTGCTGTCTGCCTTGCATGATCAGTACTGTTATGCTTTGGGCTGTCTGCTGCAGCTCCAGTTTGCCTATTGAAGAATCCTAGGCATCTGCATTTTTCCATATTTAGATGACTTGCTGATTTGTGTAAATTCTGTATCCAGGTGTTTGGAGTCCTTGGGGTGTGAGGAAATATAGCTGAAGGTTCAGTTTGAATTCCAGGTGGAAAAAGGGGGATGTGTCCTTGTCTATCAGCTTTCCTGGTGTGTTTGGTAGATACAGTAAAAAGATGGCTTTCCTGGCAGAAGACAAAGTTGTGACTTAGGGCAATTTCTTGGATTTCTCTCTTCCAGATATGGCCTCAGAGGTGCTGTAAATTGTAGGCTTCATGGCATCAGTGCCCCTCCTACCACTAGCCAGACTACACATGAAAAAAAATCAATGGTACTTGAATTGCTGGATCTTGGGCATTCATCCCTTGGATTCCCAGGTGCCAGTACTTGGATCTGTGAAATGGGAACTGCAGTAGTAGAGGGATTTTCAGTCCAAACTGTCCCGACAAGAGTGGGGGTTTGGCACAGTGGTTAATGTGCTTACCTTACAAACACAAGGTGCTGGGTTTGATTCTCACATGGGGTTATTGGCTAGGCTTAAAGTGGCCCACAAGGGCAGTTTCTATGAATCAGTCTTCAGATTTGTGTGTGGAGCAGTGTCCAAGGAGTTGTGAAAGGATTGTCCTCTGCACCTACCAGAGTGCACAAATGTAAGATGTTGGCAGTGATTGCCTTAAGTTCTTTACCACTTATGGACTTCGGGTCCTCTTCTATTGGTCACAGACAACACTACCATGATTTAGTACCTGCACAAGCAAGTATGTACAAGGTTGTAACCTCTCTGCTGGTTGGCAGTGATGGCCTGTGCTGACAGCATTGGGCCTTGTACATTCTGTCAGAGCAAAGCAGTGATAGACTAAGTGCATCTTGGACAGACCCTCACAAGGGTAACCTCCATGTATAGGTTCTCCAGGACTTGTGTAGGGGTAGATCTGTTCACCTCCTTTCAAAACTGACAGCTGATAAACTTTTGGTGCAAGACCTCTTTGCAGCCATGCTTGAAAGACAAGACGTTACTTCATCATTCCCATGGTCGGGAATGTTCCTGTGTGCATTTCCACTCTTTCCAGTGATTCCCAAGGTACTTCAAAGATTCAGAAGGAATTGTCAAAGGTCATTGTGGTAACACCATTTTTGGCCCAGGCAAAGTCTTTGTCCTTTTATAGTGGAATTGGCCAAGAACAGTTGCCATAAGTTTCCTCACAAACTAGATTTGCACACAAAACATAGGGAGTTAATGGTACACCCCAGCTTAGGGCAACCGACTGCCTTGATAATTCTGTTCTAATGCCTTTTAGGCAGTTCAATGAGGATGTACCATAGCTGTTCAATTAAGACCTGCAACTAGAAGTCTTTCTTGCAAGTGGAAGAGGTATTCTATTTGCATGGACAATAACAGAGGTCTTGAAAGGGTTCCAACCCCTCGGATTTTGAAATACTTGTGTGAGCTGCTTTGAGATGACTTGTTCTATCCTATCAAAGTGCATCTTGTAGCAATCTCATGTTTTCTCCACATAGATATTCTCATTCAGGAGTGCTACTTATCAGACCTGGAAAGTAAGGCCTCCCCCCACAGGATTTCAACTTTGTCTTGTCTCCTTTTGAATGTGCCTGTCGGCGTGATTTGTTTCTCTATACTTTTGAAAATAGTTTTACCTTTTTGCTCTGACATCCGCAAGGCAAGTGTCTGAACTACAGCCTCTCATGCTGGGCCAATCCTACTTTACCTTTAATCAAGCCACTAACCTCCCAGTGTTGTACCTTTTATCAAAGTGGGGGGAAAGCCAAAAAATGAGGAGGAGATTCTGCCTACCTGGGTATTACCTTCACAGAACAAGCCCTTTAGGAATGATTAACAGCTTTTTTTTTTTTTTCTCTCTCCTGTATGGGGCTAAACAGTCAAGTGGTCTCCTAAGCAAACTACTGCAAGGTGGTTGTCCTCTGTTTTCTGTTGCTCCCACCATGGTAAATATTTTCAAGGCCAGGTTAAGGCTCACTCAACTAGGGTCTTATTCTCTTTAATAGCCTGTTGAAAAGGGTAGAACACTAAGGATTTTAGAAGAAGCAAAGGGTAGGACACTAAGGATTTTAGAAGCAGCAACCTGGTCATCTGTTCATACCTTCCCAAAGCACTATAGACTCAATCCTTTTCAAGATTGAGAGGAAGCTTTGCTAGGACCATTCTCCAGGGGCTCCTGGCTCCTTATTTTTTCCACCTCTTGGGTAAGGAAAAAAGCTTTAAGAATCTAGTCAAAATGACAGAGGCATTGGGAATGATGAACATAGTGCAGATGCAGACGTCCTACTTACCTGTAGAAGTAGGTGTTAAAATCCCTACCTCCCTCTGGCAGTACCCACCTGCCACTCCACAGATTGTGCATAGCTGACTTGGGTTTCAACTTTGATTCTTTGGTTGTTGGATTTTGTTTCTGTATGGTATTGCGATTATGAATTTACTCTTGCTAGATAATTCTGGCTTCAGGTACTTTTTTCTCCTTTGTGGAAGTGAAAAGGCCTGTGCACGCACTCCCTGTAATAGGCATATACCTTCCTCTGGAAGATTAAGCAGTCACAGGAAGAAATGGAGGGGAGTATGAAATTTTGAAAGCTAGCCGGCTGGTCAGTACTGGGTTTACTTGACAGATGACCAAAATCCCACAGAGGCAGTGAGGAATCAAACATTGTAAAACTTTTGTTGGAAGCTGTAAAAATCTGACATGTTTTGCATCTTGGATGGTTGCAGCATTTTGTGCTATTCTGTTCTGGTTGAAGTATGCTTGAGAAGATTCTTTGTATTTACTGTATATTTAAATGACCACAGTTTGAGACTTTTTCAAGCACTGAACTTTTCCTCACTGAACATTGGATGGTCATCCCTTATGATTTTGCATAGTTTCAGTTCTGGGTGAAATGTTGGCTATAGCTCTGTCAAGCATGGTGTCTCCGTCTCACTTAAACAAATGCAGTGATATCTGAGCACTTGATGGTCAGTTATTTACAGATGCATGTTGTCTGTCGTCTGGTTTAGATACACGAATATAATGTCCCATTTTGTGTAGTAAACTTTGTATCAAGGAAGGTTGCACACTGAGTTGAGTACTCGGAGACTTTAAATAGGTGGATTCTGATTCCTTGTTGGAATTCCTGAAGGGAGTCTCTGCTGTGTCCAGATAAGTCCTTAATAAAACTGAAGTGAGTGGTCTGTCTGCATTGTTGTAGAAATTCTTCCAGGTTTGCCATGAAGTTTGCATAATGGGGAGCCATTTTGGTGCCCACTGCAGTGCCCATAGTCTGAACATGATTCTACCTTTTAATGGGAAATGTGTCTGAATAAAGTTGTCCCATTATATCTGGAGTAATGATGTGGTAGTTTTCTCCTGTAACTGATAAGGCAGCAATGCCATTCCCATGTGGGATAGTGTGTAGAGTGATGCAACTTCCATAGTGGCTGAAACCGTTTTAGGTGGTAGGTCACGGTAACCCATCAATGTGACGAAAATGAATGGTGTCTTGAATATAGCTATCCCTCTCCTTGAATAGTCGTTTCATAATTTTCTCCACAAACCCAGAAATTTGTCCAATAAGAGGTATTGCAACATGTCTGTTACAATGTATGTGGTTTCTGTCAGACAAGCTCTACATTTTTTTTTCCCATTGTGACTGCACAGAATTTGGGATTAGACCATGAATGGACAGTTATCCAAAATGGAATGCACCTGTGTTCACAGCCTTTTACGTCTAATCCTCTCTGGGGTTGATGCTGTTTGAATAAAGGCCAGATAGCTGGATTTTCAGAAAAGAGCAAGGATTTCCTTATCTACCCTGTATATCCTCTCTCCTTGCCTATGGACTTGCTGTCTTCAAGGCCGATAACACTGCAGGAGAATCTTTATTTTCCAGTTGTATATCTTATAAGTAACTTCCTTTCTAACTATTCTCTCAATCTCACTTTAAGCCATCAATTGAAGCTCATCTAAAAAGTGATTATGTTCTTGTACTAACCCCTCATGAATGCTCTGGTACATCACAGTAGACCCCAACCACATCAACTTTTCCTGTGTTTAGTCTTTTATTCCTACCTGCCTGTCTTAAACCTTGAGACAAGTCATAATTTGCAAATAGTACTAGTCAAGTTCAAAGCCTAGGTTTTATGATGCAACAAATTTTGTGTTATGTATACTACATTTTGTTTACTTTATAGATTTGTAATTTGTGCATTTAAAATTTCCTGTCATCAAGGAGCTTTTCTCCGTGGGCCTCTGAAATTGGCCCTTTCTTTGTCCATTCGGGCTTTCCTGGTAAACAAATGTTAAAATCATCTTTAGAAATGGAAAGCTTTTTTTTCCCCCCAAAATGCTGTGAGTCACTGGTTTGAAAATTTGTTTCAATGAAAGGAATGTCTCCCGCCTACCCCTGTATATCATCCCTCCTTGCCTATGGACTTTTTTTTTTTTTTTTTTTTTTTTTTGCTGCCTGTTAGTGGCTAGAGGTGCCTCCAGTGAATGTCTATAGGACAGACTAGTGTGACTCAAGACACCAGGTTCTTGCCCAACCTTGATGGCATTCCTATCTGTGCAGGATTGTTAACTCAACTATGTACTTCCTCTGAATGGCTGCTGAGAATGTGAATCATTGGGTGCAGCCACTGTAAATCTCCCTGTTTTTGTTAACTTTACATGATCTTAAAACGTTTCTGAGCATGTACTCTAACCAGGTAGCCCTGACATTTCAGATTTCTTGTTGAAAGTAGCTGCCTTTTTGTAACTGTACACTTATTTGGCCAAGAGACTTTGGATTATCTAGATGTCCAGAAACAAGCCCGTGGTTGTGTTTTGCTTATCGTAAGTGAGTGAACAGATTGCAGACTGAGGAATCTGCTTTACCTTCTTCCCTTATTTTTAATTTCCCCATATCTTATGAGTTTCTATGATGGGGACTGGATGCCATTCCTAGGTATGATTTGAAGTTCATGAAATAGGTTTCTTTGTCAGCCAGAAGTGCTCTTCACAACACCCTCAGTGCCCAGTAATGACTTTCTGCAATTCCTGCAGAGTTGCATGCATTGGTAGCGTATCTAAATATGATTGTACATTCTTTTTTATAAAACCTGTTCCTACTACTATTGGAACTGTCTGGGTATTTTTCTTCCACATTGCTCTCATTTCTGCCTACAAATGATATTTTATGACTTTGTATCTCTCTGTATGCAAGACACTGTAGTCACTGGGTGTAATGATTTTCAATGATCAATGCTACTTCAGTCTTCATGGACCACTACATCTGGTTTTCTCACATCTCTTTTGAACTGTTGGTAATGGGTGATCCCATGTGATGTAGACTTAATTTTCTATTCTGCTTTGTGGCTCGTTTCCAGTATTTTTCAGCCACTTCAATATTATGTTTGCACAATCCCCAGTGCAACAGTCTTGTCACATTGTTATGCCTTTATACACTCCTGCCATTAATATATCGCAATCAGCAACAAAGTGTGACCATTTCCAATTCTATTTTACAGAACCTACATTTTGTCCTTTTCTACCACATGTTCAATGGACTTTGTAAACCAACGTGTACCTATCTTTGGGCCGCCAATATTAACTTCATCTTTTGGTTTGAATTCACCTCTCCTTATCCATTCCTGCATTCAATCCTGATCAACATAAGGTTGTTCCACGAGTTTTCTATGCTTGCAACTATATTTATACATTTTCCACATTTCTTACCTTCTCATCTGATTCTTCACTTTTGTATTGTTTTTTTTTTTGTTTCTTGGCACATTCAGTTGCTTCCTGAATTTTATCTACTTCTGATTTGATTTTTCCATTCCCACTTGACACGGATATGCTTCTGCTAGATTTATTCTCGTGTTTCAAAACTTTTTGGGTCTTGAGGTCAGCAGATATGTATACAGTCCCACAATTGCAAACTTTTGCAGCCAGTCATTCACTCCAAATCTGGAGTTAGGAGATGAAGATCAAATCATTTTATAGCTTGAATTTTGTCCCTAGATGTAAACACACTCTTCGGAATTAATTCAAGTCTTCTAAAATATTCCGTACTAAGTATTTGCATTTGTTCATGTTTTTGCCGATCCTTCAATTCCCAAATATTTATACACTCCCTCTTGCTAAAGTTATTTATCACATTCTTGTCCCAAACTGGTACTGCAGCTTTCCTGCTGTAAAGGTTGCTTTGCACATTTTATCAAGATCGACATTCTTGTACCATCTGAAAGTTTTGACTACTTGCACTTGTGCTTTCAGTTCCTCCTCTGAGCTATACAGTTCTCATCTTTTCTTTGTGAATGATTTAAACGTGTTTTTATACTTGCTTTCTGGGAGCCGCATTATAGCCATGACCTAATCTGTTAAGCAGACAGTTTAATGGGTTAAGGGCAGGGCAAAAGAAAGTGAATATCCCCTATGGATTTTTATTCCTGGAATAATTTGTCCTTTAACATGGGTTAACTGCAAAGTGTTTTGCCACTGTTTCATGGTCCCTCTGATGTGATTTATCAGTGTAGGGTGTATCTTGTACATTTTTAAGCTCTCTTTTATCCAAATGTGGGATACTGTCATGTTTATTTTGAAGTCAGTCTATGCCATACTTGCAGTTTTCCCGTTTTTACTGTTAGTCATAGTGGAGAACTGTAAAACAAACAGATGATCCTTTGTTCCTTATGACTCTCTTATTTCCCTTTTGGTCTACAGCCATAATTGAATTTTTTTCTAAATGACTGTAAACTGACTGCATCAATTCCAGTGTAGTTTATACGTCACCGGAAAGCAATTTATTGGCCTATAGTTTTTAGGGTAGTTTGCAGGTTCACTCTTAAGTAGATGTA
>NC_056732.1:1089980539-1090100539 GCF_019279795.1 Protopterus annectens | reverse complement strand
CTCTGAGGTTCATCATGATATATCTGCATATTTTTGTTTCATCTTTACAGACTGTGTACCATGTCTGTCAACATAATTGGTCTACTTCAGATCATTTTGCTTACCATAGATACTCTTGCATATTTTATGCAAATGTGTTGGTTGTGAAAGTTTTTTGTTCTCCTTTGAGTTCTGACTGAAAAGTGCTTTTCACATTAAGCTGATTTACCAGTTAACAGATGGTTAAATAAAAGTTTACCTACAAGTACGAGTACTACAACATTGCTGATGCAGAGAAAAATCTATTTGTGATGGTTTATAAAGCAGAATCATGAGAGTGAAATAAGGTATGGTGCAGGAAGCGGTTGGGTCTGATCACTGTCCTTTTTGATCCTTTCTGAAAAGGACTCCATTTCTAATGTTTAGTGGTAAGTGTTTATGAAGTCTTTACCACAAATGATTATCTTTTCTGTTGGATTATAGTTGTTGTACTTGCACTCCGCGAAAGCAACTTGATATGCAAGCTGCACACTTTTGTTTTGACTGGCAACATCTGTTACTCTTTACAAATTCAAGGGTTTCTAGTGTTGAGTCAGTTTGCAGTGTTCTTGGCAAGCTTCTGATCAGATAAGCATTTGTTTTATGCCTCACATTTATCTTGAAATACAAAGTTGTGTAGTATGTAGATGCTGCTACACTTAATATAAGCTTGTTAACATATGGTTTAACAGTCAAGGCAATATGCACTGTAAGGGGGGATTTCCATAAATTCTGATTCATAAATTCCATTTCATGCTTCCAGGATAGAGAGTTGCACAATGTCTGAAAGAGAAAGCACAGCTCTTCATGTCTTTGTTCAGGTCCACTGCAATAAGTGGAAATTATGGAGGTATAGCGTTCGTTGCTGTAAGCAGAAATGTTAACTTGCTCTCTTTGGAACAAATGTTCTGCCCCCAGTAAAAATATGGATTAGGAGTTTAGATTGGATATCTCTTCACACCGTGTAGAAGTAAAGATGTTCTTAGTGTTTCACTGTTGTAGTAGTCACACTTGGGTTATCATGCCAGGGGTTGCTCTGTTGGCCCGAATACCAGAGGCTTCGTATTTCTGCGTCTGTTGCTGTCTCTTCAGTACTGACGTCTGGTCGTCGGAGGTATAAAAACAGGCAGCTGATGCCATTACATCAGTCCAGTTTATCTGAGTGCCAGTCGGCTGCTACCTGAGTTTTTGTTTCTGAAATTGAATAATCTTTAAGTCTTCTAAAGCCAAGTACCCTGTTGGGGATCCTTTTTCCCATTGGGGATCCTTTTTTCTTGCTCCAACCAATGTCAGTAACAATTGTCTCACTTGTGGAAAGCAAATACCACACATTTCCATTCTTACTGTGTCACCTGTTTAGGCCCAGACCACAACGTACCTTGCTGTATGTATTGTGCTTTGTTCAATGCCCGAACTATTTTGTCGGGCCCATATTGCAGCTAAATACTTTTGTTCTTGATCTCCATATTCCAAAATGGCTTTGGTAAGCCATCAGACTACTGATCTTCCAAAAAAAGTAATGAAAAAGACCGAGACCACACAGGTCCAAAACTGCAGACGATGCTTCCGTTAAGCTAGTCGCCAGTTCACCGGTACTCAATGAGGTGTTTTCGCAGCCCCTGATGCCGGTTTTGATGGATTCACAGGCTGCTACTGAGACCTGTTCAGAGTACAGTATGCCATGAGACTACTACGGAACTTGTGTATGTCTACTTTGGATGGGTCAGGAGCCGCTGTGCAGGCACTGACTTCTGAGGAAGCTCTTTGTGCTACCAATATTTGACAAACAGACTTCATGTCTTCATTTCTTTCTAAATCTACCGAGTTTAAGGCCAAGAGTACGAGCTATGCCTAAAAAAACGATGACCCAGTCTCAAGTGCCTGCTTCCTTGCCACAATCTCAGATGTATAAAATGGTAGAAGACCTGATCATGCTGATTAGGGGAAGCCAGCCTACCCCTGCCAAAAGGAAAAGACTTGTCCTCAGCACCATCTGAGCAAGAGTCCAACTCTGAGGTTTTTGATTTATGAAGACATGCCCTTATCTGCCTATGAGGATTCAGATGCAGAGGAATCCATTCCTTCTGCCTCCACCCCCCCCCCCCCCCCCCAGAGGATTTTTCTTTTGGTGAAACTCTACATAAGCATTTCCATTGGGAATGCCAGAATTATCCTCTGTCCAAAAAGAGACTCTAGATTTTTTAGATCTACCACAGCACTCTCCTTGGCTATCCCTCCTGTTCTGGATGTTGTGGATGATATCTTTATGGACTCGCACAAATTTCTCTTCAAAAATCCTCCTCTGCTGTAATCTCCCAAGGACCTAAAGGAATAAAAAAACTACAGCTAAGAATTCCACCCCCTCAGACAGGGATTCCCGAGCTTTAGACAGATGGGGTAAAAAAAAGTATATACCTCTAACTCTCGCCATTAGAGCATTAAATTGTCAGTTCCACATGCTGAAATACCAGCAACATACTATGGAACTTATTAAGCAAAAATTATCTACCTTTCCTGACTGTGCAGAAAATAATTACAGGAGCTTATGCATTCTGCAAGCCAAGTCAGTAAGCATACCTGCAAAGGTTTGACTCCCAAGAAGCATCTTGCAGGGCAGCAGTCACAGATTCTGTACTTGGAAGCCATGCCTGGCTTAAGGAGCAGACCTTGCCAGACAATGTTGAATCAAAATTATTGGACGATCCTCCGAACAAGGACATCTGGCACCAAAGCAGATTAGGTTTTAAAGATGGAAGAAAAGGCGAAGTCTGTGCAGACAGCTGCAAGTGCAGCCTCCAAGATTTAGTAGGCATTGCCCCTCAACCATTGATCCTTTCCAGCACCCTCAACGACATCTGAAACTAGACCCAGGGGAAACAGACCCCCCCCCCCCCCCAGATAGTCTCAGGGTATGCTGAGATCTAAGCAATGAAGTACCTCCACTTCTAAAGCAGGGAGTGGTAAGCCACTCCCTTACGGAAAGAATTCACAATGACTCTTCACAAGCTGCCAATCCCAAAAGGGTTTCCAGATCGTCCTCCAAACCAGTGGGCAGAGGCACAAAAAGTTCAGTCCCTGCTCTCCATAAGGGCAATTCAGCCTGTTCCTGCAGAACAGATGCCAAGGTTTTTATTCCAGACTTTTCCTGGTACCCAGAAAAGAGGACACCTGGCGTCTAAAACACCTTCCTGCTGGTACTAAAATTCAAATGTTCACCCTATAGCAGCTTCTCCTGATGTCATCCAATGATGCCTGGTTAGCCACCCTAGACCTAAATGAGGCATATCTGCACATCCCAGTAAGGGGACTCCTGCAGGAAATATCTGTTTCAGGGCAGGATCTATGCATCATCAGTTTTCTGCACTTCCCTTTGGCTAGTCCACTGCTCCCAGTTTTCACAAAATGCCTGGCTCCAGCCATTGCCTATTGCAGACAGAGAAATATTCAAATTTACCCCTACTTGGATGAAAAACTGTTGCAGCACCTGACATTTGTAAAGGACCTTCTAACCTCCCTGGGGTACACACTATCAACAAAAAGAAATCCAAACTAGTCCCCAGTCAAATTGTATTCCAGGGAGCAAGCTTGGACACAGAATCCCAGATGCCATTCCTTACTCCAAAACAAGCCTGACAGGTTACTTCACTCAAAATGGCAACCAGAACCCAGCTATCTGCAAGGAAATTCCTGCAGGCTCTAGGGTTCATGGCTTCTGCACTCTACTAATTCCATATGCCAGACTGCATATGAGGAAACTTCAGTGCTATTTAAAGTCTTTGGTGCCAACATTCTCAGGACCGGGAAACTATCACATCTGATACTTTGTCTAAGGAAAGTATTCCTTTAGTGGGCAGCAGCTTGCAACCACAACAAGGGGCTTCCCTTTACACAACCCCGCACCACCCAGACCCTAACCACTGATGCATCAGATTATGCCTGGGGTAGACATCCGGATGGCAGGTGCATTTAGGGCCACTGGAGCCCAAATCAAATTAATCTACACATCAACCAAAAAGAGATGCTAGCTGTTCAGCATGCTCTGACAGCTTTCAGATCCCTACTCTTACCAGGGCCCTTACTAATCAAAACCAACAACCCTGCTTGTTTATGTACATCACTGTGGTGGAGTACCCACTCTGCATGCTAGCTATGACCCTGTGGAACACTGCCTCAACCATGCATATTAATCTGCAAGCTCCATTCCTGCCAGGCAACCAAAACTCTGGCAGACCACTTAAGCAGAAATCTAGACCCATACGAGTGGAAAACCACAACACCTTCAGTCTTGTGACCCAGAAATGGGGTACTCTGAAGGTGAACCTGTTTGCCTCCCCCATACAACCACCAGCTCAGCAAATTCTGCACCAGGGTACCTCACAGCAAGGCCTGGAAAGTGGATGCCCTATCCTTCCAGTGGGCAAACCTCTCAATCTATGCATTTCCCCCTCTACCTCCTTACAAGAATATTACTCAAGATGAGGGAGGAAAGACCAAGGGCAATCCTGATTGCCCCAGACTGGCCATGCCAACATTGGTACCCACTACTCTGCAGTCTCACCATTGCCTCCATGGGATCTACCCCAAATCCCTAGTCTCCTGACTCAACAGGAGGGACCGTTCTTGCATCCACAGTTGCAGACCCTGAACCTTGCAGCTTGGCTTATCCCTTTACTTCCCCTCCAGTGGCCAGCCTAAGCAAGCAGGTACTGGATGTCCTATGTGAGTCAGATGACCCAGTACAAGGAAATTCTATGCTGACGAGTGGAAAAGGTATTGTTCCTGGATGCACACCAAAGGAGCAGATGCAGCAAAACCCTCCTTGCCTCTCATCCTGGATTACCTAGCAGACCTACTGCAGAGGCCTCCTCCATTAAGATCTATGCCTCTTCCATCTCTGCTCATTACAGCACTGAGCCACCTCTCTCCTCACCCTGTCATCAAGCAGTTCCTGAGAGGGGCTAACGACTTAAGGCCACTAAGAGCCTCCACCCCAGCACTCTTTTTAGATGTGCACAGACAGCTCCGATCAGACTAAGCCCTGTAGGAAATCTGACCAGTTACTAGTCAGCTTTGCACCAGGGACAGAGGGCAAGGCCATATCAAAACTGTCTCCAAATGGATGGCACACTGTATCCATTTCTGTTACAAACACCATGGGAAACCACCACTTCATGGAGTCTGAATGCATTCCACTAGGGCAACTTCAACCTCTACAACCTTTCTCAGAGGAGTCCCTACCAGGGACATTCTGGAAGCTGCTACTTGGAGTTCTGTTCATACCTTCACCAAGCATTACTACCTGCCTATCATTTCCAAATCCAGGACTGGGTTTGCAACAGCAGTCCTGCAGGGCATACTAGCCAGTCCCAACTCCTTGACTGCCTCCACCTATTCAGCTTTGGGAATCAACCCAAGTGTGACTGCAACAGTGAAACGCGAAGAACATAGTACATTTGTGTACACTTACCATAAGTGTAGATGTTTGAGTGTATTCCCTGTTGCAGTCCTGGTTTCCCACTCTCCAGCCCCCTTGTCTCGGTCTCTACCCCTGTCTCATTACAGGGCTATTGGTAATTACATTTTACTTGTGGTGGTTTTCCACCATAACTTGGCTCCCTATTTGGCGGCTCCTGACATTTGGGGCAAGAAACTGATGTAATGGTGTCGGCTACCTGTTTTTATACCTCTGACAACCTGACGTCAGTACTGAAGCGACAGCAACTGACGTAGAAATACTAAGATTCTGGTATTCGGGCCAACTGAGGGTTACCCCTACCCCTGGTGGGATAACCAAAGTGTGACTGCAACAGTGAATACACTCTAACATCTACATTTATGGTAAGTGTACACCACTGTACTTTCATTTCTGTGAAGAATAATGCATAAACCTTGTACAGGGCATTAGAAAATGTGGGTTGAAATAGTAAACCACTTTGTATCTCACAGGGCCACTTCTGTTTTGCCTACCTTTTTATTGTCCGTCCTTTTGCCTCTCAGTTCATTTTCTAACTGGATGCTATCCCTACTGTTGGGGCAAGACTTAAAGGGTGTGGGTCCACAAAGCGGAGAATGTCCTTGTCCAAAAATTCAGGGTAATATGTTCATGTTTGAGACTTGACTTGATGGAAGGGGAACATGATCATATGGACATAAACCTGTAGCATCCAGGTTTGTTTTTATTACTGTAATTCCTACCTACTTGTTTTGCAGTGTACAGTTGACTGTGCCAGTAAGCCAGAAAGTGTAACAAGGTGTCACTGGTCCCCACTATTTCTCAGGATGTCCACCAACCAACCAGTCCTAAAGTGTGTGTATGGGTGAGAAACCCAACCCTAACTGAGACTAAAACTGAGCAGACTAAAACTGGGCATTTATATCTAAAGTGCCCCCCCCCCCCCGTACTAGTGCAGTGCTCTCTTGTTGCTGGTAGACACTGTTTTCTGGAAAAAATGCAGTTCTGCTGCCATATTCACTATGATGCCAAGTAAATGAGCTGGTCATGATCCTTTGGCCATTTCAAGATGTTTTGCTGAGTGCCCGTACAGTTGGGTACCTTTAGTGTCACACTTGACTATTGTGGTTGTGGTACAGCTTCACAAAGGACTGCTTTCTTGCTGTGCTGTTCTGCTCTGAATACATCCCAGTAATTAGCAGTGGCTTTCTAACTGCTTTTTTACAAAAAAATGTTTTTTGCTCTGTCAGCCCCCCTGTAACTTTACACAGATTCTTCATTATTACGGTTCCAGCTGACCTGTCAGTTATAATTCTGTATTAATTTCTGGTTCTTGCATTTTACCTCCCCTTCAGATCTCATTTCCTTATGTTCTAAGGTGGCCAACTGCTGTCCCTCACCCCCCACAGGCATCCAGGTTGCCCCTTCTGTGATGGGCCATCACCAAGCCACTGTACAATGATTCAACGCAAAACAAGTTATGCCTGTAATGGTGTAGTGACATACAGATCCGTAATTTTGTTTTGTAACTTCCTGTTTTAAACTTTCAAATGACTCCTTACCCTTCCTCCATTTAAAAGTTGTACTAATATAGATAATTGCACAGCCTTCTACTCTGTCCCCACATCTGCCTGCTCATATGTGATACTGTCATTTACTAACAGTATTGTAACCATATTTACAGAGGTCCACTTGCCACTCCATGCCTTAATTTAAACCACCAAAGCTCAGTAACTCTCTCATTTCATTTGTAGAAGTATAATCTGCCTTGTACCACTGGAGTAAGTATTTGATGCTTTGAGGTTTGGATCATTAACAGAAGTTGGCAGTCATTCACAGCAAAAAGCCCTTTACTGATCTGTCTTGAAATATAGTAAATGGGATAGCTGTACACAATCTAGCTACAACAAAATTCTGTACAGGCATTAACACTTTTTTTTTTTTGTAATATACCCTTGACAGGCTCAAAACCTGACCATTATTGAGCATCACAGCTCATTTGAAGATGTGTATTTCATCTTTAAGTACTGGAGTAAGCTACTTGATTCTGTATCAACAAAGCTAACAACCCATTTACAGAAAACAGCTCATCAAATCTACCTTTTAAACCTTGCACAAACCTGTCATCACTACAGAAATACAATTGCACATTCTACAACTTACCCACTTGGACCTAGAGGTACAGGAATGCAAATTACATTCCAGGTTGGGCTGTACTTGGTGACAGCCTTTTGGTTCCACAACCTTATCAGATCCAAAATTGCCACAGCACTTTGTAGTAGGTCACTAGCAGATGTGCTTGGTCTTACTTCATTGATCTTTTTGGTGGTTTGTGTTTGGGTCGGTAACTGAAGTGAGCAACCTAAACCATTAACTGCAATTAGCCCATTTCCAGTGTACCTTGAAAAGACACCTTAACACCAGAAGGCCTAGATCAAAAATAAACTGCTCCATCTCAACAAACAGTCTTGCATTTTGCTTTGCATTTTATTATGGGCAAGCAAGATGCAGCATTTTAAAATGACTGCAAAAAGCACCATTTGACATTTAATATCTGACATGAAGGGTGTTTAATAGTATACTGTTTAATAAGAATTGATGGGGGTGCCAGAGCCAATCCTGGCAGCCAGTGAGTATAAGGTATTGAAACCAGTTTTGAAAATGGCACTGTCCTATTGCATAATGTGCACACTTGCCCCTACATTAGCAACTACTATCTTTACAAGAAACTAAGTTAGTATTGCTGAAGTCTTTGAAAGTCAACATTTGCCTAAATCATTACCTGTCACGCCCAATAATTTTTACAGAGCGATGTTATAAATGTACTTTACCATTCTTGTCTCATTGAGGCATATATCTGTACAGTAGTAGTGAGAAAAGCGAGCACCCAACAGGAGCAGAAAATATTTAAAAATTAAATTAAGATCATGAAAGTGAGGAGGAGGTGCTTCAATGTAAAGAGGGCTGAGCATGGGGAAGTAGTGGACAGAACAGAATGTCGTCCAGCATTTGTAAAGTATTCTCAACATTTTCAGCTAAGCCTTCTCCCAGCACTAAAATACAGTAACTGGAACATTACCATAATGTTGGTGTTAATCCAGTTATCTTTTTTGTATCTCAAAATCGAATGCATTTACTGACTAATGTATAGTTTCAATCCTAAAGCATTTATGTCTGGACAAAGCTATTGCAAGAGTCTTTGTCCTATGTGGAATATCTTTTTGCACTAATTTTATTTGCAGGCTCACTTCATTGAAACTTTGCAAGTATTTTCTCCTTCTCTTCCCTCCTATGTAGTATTCTTTATTTTCTATATTCAATCATGCCATCAGGAGGCAGGAAATCTCCCATCTAAATCATGCCCATTGCTATAGATGCTTCCCACAGCCCATTTTCGATGGAGGCAGAGATTTTCATTCATAGGCAAGTACTAGATAATCAGTCTGTACAGTTACAAGCTGAAACCTGTATAGGATGGAAAATAAAACTGTGGATACTGAGTGAGCAACTAATTGTTAAAAAGGTATAAATGAGAAAGTAATTAATTGAAAATTTAATTAAGGGTATTTGTAGTATGACCTTGTACTGCTCACTAATCAGGTAAGTTAAGAATGGAGAGTCTTTGATTAAACATGTGTAAGGGATCAGCCAGTAAACCTAATGGCACAACTAAGATGGGGTGAGGTAGATAAAATCCTACGTATTTACAGGGCAGCATGTTCTTGCAGTGCTCAAGAAAATATTTTAGCTCCTTCTAAAACTCTTAAGCAGTTAACCAATTAGCAAACTGTTTTTTTCTTTTCTGAGGCCTTTCTGCTCTTACCTAGAACTTTTAAAACCCCCAAGAAAAAAGTATTTAAATGAAAATTCTGCAATAAAGCAGGTGTAAAATTAAAGAAATCTGTGTAAGTATACAAACCAGAAAACTAACACTTTTTTATTGATTGGCTCAGTTTACTTCAATGCAGTTGCTATAGATCTGTTTGGCCAAGATTTTTCACTCTTCTCCTATTCATCATAAGAATTCCATTTTCTTTCCTTGTTGAATATTTTCTTTCTAACTACATTTGTCCTATGCATTCAAAATTGTAAGCATCACTCGCAAAGGGGTCTTGTTAGCTGTCTTTTGTGCTGATGATATCTTGCTGTGCATTTAAGTATTTTTTGTAAGCTTTTGTTTTTGCTCTCTAAAATTGCTTGTTTACCACCTCTTATTTGGTAAGACTACTACTTCACTTAGTTGTGTAATCCATTCCTTGTTTTTTCCTTCTTGGATGTTAGTCTGCATGTTTGTACTTTATAGTTGCCATCAAGTTCCTTCCTTGCAGATTCTGCATGACCTTCGTGTGATTTATTTTTGTTGCAACTCAAACCCCTTTTGCATGCAAAAAGATATTTAGATTGATTTTTGAGATTTCCCATAGTTGTCAGTGCTGTGCATGTGAGTATCTTTGTGTTCTTGTGATGACTGGCATCCTGTTCCTCACTGGTTTCTGTCTTATACCCATTGATTGCTAGGGTGGCCTTCAGCTCCCTCAAATTTCTGAGTTGGATAAAATGAGTTTTTAAGAGTGGATGTTTTAGGCCATCTTTTGTCTTCCAAGCCTCTGTTCATCCTGTTTGCAGCTCTTTTTTTTTTTTTTTTTTTTTTATGTAGCAATACTTTTTTCCTCAACTCAAAGGTACACGACATTTCTTACATTGAAAGACTTTGTGCATCTGCAGTGGTAATCCATTCTTTCATTTGAGTCTACTCTACCATGGCCCTCGCTTGCCTGCTACATTAGCAATGTTTTATGACACTGAGTGCCAAAGACCAAACCAGTGCTTGTCAGCATGCCTCAGCCTAAGCTGGGCAGAGCCTGTGGTCTCTCCACTTCCCCAGCTTCAACTAACTGGTGGAAATGGCCAAAGTTGTGCTGTGATTGCTTTCTGTTGAACCTAGGGAATGTACATTTTTTTCAAGACTTAAATGATCTGTTGCTTCCAAGCTGCCTAGCTACATATTCTTCTGTAGCATCTCCAGTTCACTTTCAACCTCCTCTCACAGTTGTAGTTTACAGTCCATTAAGAAATCCACCCTGAAGCCAACTTGGGACCTAGTTTTCCTGGGCTGCAGACTGGATACAAAAAAAAAAAAAAAAAGATGCAGGCGGTACGTATTTCAGGAAAAGAGCAAAGCCTTACTGACCTTCACAGCTTTGCCTCCTGCAGCCAGTGCTGAGCCATGGAGAATACTGATTGGACTGCATATGAGGAAAATCCAGTGGTACCTGAAACCATTGTGGTCCCAACATACTCTCCCTCCCAACACACTCACCCTCTAGACACAGATTCCTCTATTCCCTTGCCCCAGAAGGGAACTCTCTCTAGTGGAAGGGCCAGATGTCACTCCATCCAGGTATTCCCTTCACTCAGATCCAGTTTGGGCAATGTATACAGATTGCGCAGACAAGGCATGGTGGGGGGAGGGGGACCTGAAATGGGCACCCATCGACTATATAGGGCAAGTTTCAACCAAAACTATTAAAGGAGCACATCAACTTGAAAGAGATTAACACCCTCAACCAAGCTCTTCAAGTTTTCTCGTGTCCAAGTCCCCTAAGTGTTCATGGACAACACAGGTGTCTTGGTACATAAACTAGGGAGAACCAGATCATACCTGCTGTGCAGATTGGCACAGAGAGCCTGGTACCTTGTTATCCAGAAACATTTTCCTCACTTGCATCTTGTTACAAGACAATGTGTTGGCTAATGCATTAAGCAGGACCTTGGTGGGCCCTCATGAATGGACTCCAAACAAGTATGTTTTTTGGACATCATTCAGTGTTGGGGCACACCTTAGACCGGTTTACCTTCAGAGAACAAACCACTCCACGACTTCTCTACCAGGGGCCCTTGCCAGTCAGCCTGAAGGATGGATGCATTCTTTTCAGTGGACAGGGAAATTCCTCTATGCCTTCCCTGTAGCATGCTTTGTTCAAAGAGTTCTTCTAAAGGCCCAAAATAAAATAAAATCTTTTGATGGTGACCCTGTTTTGGCAAAGACATTTGTTTCCTATATATTTTTTTTCCATCTAGCCAGGGGCATGTTACAGCCTACCACTCCAAGTGGTTCTCACACACAAAAGAAAGGGTTTCTCCTACACCCCCAATCGGTCATCCCTAAACCTAACCCTGTGAATGATTGGGTTCAAATTCCTTATAGGCACTGTTTATCAGAGGATGTGATTCAGATTTCTCCAAGAAGCCAGGAGACCCACCACCTAGAAAATCCTACATAAGAGATTTTCAGTTTGGTGCTATAGGAATGGACAGGACCCTAAGAGGTCAGAGGTACCTTCGTATTGTGTGAGCTCATGCATGCAGGTCTGGCCTAGTCTTCTGTAAAAGCCCGCCTGTCTGCCTGTTTACCTCTAGTTAAAGCTAGACATTAGGTCAAGCTATGCCTTAAAGGGGTTCTCCATCGTAGAACACCAAGGAAGCCTAAAACCCATCCTTGTCACCTTGCATTTGTGCTGGAAAACCTTATCTTGCCTCCTTTTGAACCATCAGAATCATCAAATCAACTTTTGCATGTAGAAAAATGTATTCTTCTGGCTCACTTCAGCTAGGAAAAAGCTTCAGACACTAATGGCTATTTCCTCTTGCTTTCAACAAGGAGAGGGTGACCCTGTGGGGGGGGGGGGTAACCCTTCACTTATGATCAAAGTAGTGAATAAGCTCTCTTAATCGGGTCTTAAACCTTCCAATGTTCTTTCCCAATCCACAGAATTGAGTAGAAAGGCTTCTACAATCCTGACCATCAGACAGCCAAGATTCTAGCTGGGCAAAACCAAACCCATTTTAAAGTTTGAACAATTTTCTCTTTCATGGACTCTTATCTAAGCAAACCATTGCAAGCTGGATTTCTAAGGCTATCTCCTTGTTCTCTGCTTGGCAAATCCTTGCCCTCAAGCTCATTCTGTCAGGACAGTGTTACCTTCTGGGGTATTTTTACAAAGGGGTGGATACCAGAGCCACACTGCAAGTGGCCACCTGGTTTTCTGTACAGATTTACTAAACCCTACAAGATGCTGCCTTTTCAAGATCTAGAGCTGCTCTTGCTAGCCCAGTCCTACTCTACCTTTTTTTAGCCAACCACGTTTGCAAAGAATAATGCAACAGTGATTTAATTCAGGATATGGTACAGTTGTGTAATAACTTAACAGTAGATGTCCTAATCCCCGGATACAGTATTGCTTCCCACCCTTTCCTCTCTAGCTGTTTCAAATTCTTGTTGGCTCTCCCTCCTTTCCTACTCTATTGAAAATATCCTAGAATAAGGAGTCTTCATCGCATCATGCTTCACCTCTCCTAACTGACCCTTTCTCTGATTTAGAGAGTGAGGATTTATGCTTGTACTTCTGCCTATATCCCCACACTTTCAAGCTGAAGTCACATATTGGATGTACGGCTGTGGGATGGTAAAGCTTTAGCATCCTGGCTGGACCTCGGCAGTGATATTCCATTTAAGCAAACTAACCATCAATAGGACAATGTATGGTTATGCCAAGTTCTTGCACAACTGTACTTTCCTCCATCCACTTGACATCTATCTCATTGTTACTGTCTTGTCCACCTTGCACTGCATTTTTTAGGTATTTCCTTGCTTCTGGATTATTGTACACTTTAGGTAAACTACAGCAGTCTTATCTGCATGATAGAGCATTTTAAATTGGATTTTTTTAACTAGCTACTTTATAGAATGTAATGAAATGCCATTTTTCTGCCTCCTGTTAAGAATAGGCCTTTGCAGTGTATACCCTACCTTCTACATATTTTCATAATAAATGCAGATTTTTTTATTTTTAGGGCAAATGTACTGATTCTTAATATTTTTCTGTTAAATGCAACTCTTGGAGCTTTTTTTCTCACTGGGACTCCACTGAAAAGGGACTGCATAGCTCAGCTGGGTTATTCCAATTAATGAACTGGAATAAGTGCATTGCATTCTAAAACTAAATTTCAAAATTTTTTACAGAGTCTTTATTGGCCCATTCAAATTAAAATCTTTCTCTTGTGTAAATCCTGAGGAAGAGTGCCTTGCTGTTGCTGCTGTTTTCTTGCAAGTAGATTTTAATAATTTATATCAAGTTAATAGAGCAGTAAATGTTTTTAAGACTTTAATTCCTAAAGGAAAACCAGTATTTAACTCATTTTTCTGTCTTTATCACCCAGGAAAGAAATTGAACCTTTTCTGCCACCTCTGAAGGCAGACTACTGTGTGAAGCAAGCAATGAGTGCTATACTCACTAATCAGCCCATGGTCTGTACTCCGCGTTTGATGTATATAGTGACGTTAATGAAAAGGTAATTATCTCTTGCTAAATGCTCTTTTGTATATGCAGCTCTGAGTTGCAAGAATGCATGTTTAGTATTACAATTGTAGACTCGTATCACACTAAGATGGTTTGCATTTAAATTTTACTGATGGAATCTCTAATACTACACCCCAAACTGTCATCCCAATAACTGAGCCAGGGTGGTGGTGCCAGAAGTGGGTGAATATCCTAGCTTCACCCAATATCATCATGTGGAACGTTGTTCCTTTTTCTGTGTGACTGTCTTTTTATAGTCTTTTTTATAGTCTTGCTATGTGGCCAAGGCTCTTGCCACCCCTCTAGTGCCTTTTTAGGCGGTGTCCCAAAGAACAATTTACCACTACAGCTACAAACAAATGCAATCTGAGGGTCATGCTGCTCAACGCTAGTCTAAGTCTCAAAATGCACTCACTCTAAGCACTCCTTAAAATGGAGAACATCAACATTGGTGTTGTAAGGGAGACCTGTTTCAAGGCAGCAGAAAGCACCCCTGCACTACCAGGCTGTAACTCCTTGCACACCTTTTTGCCCCAGAACTTGGACCGAAGCTCCAAAGGCAGTGGTGTTTCCATATACGTAAAGGCTGCACACACTTCCAGACTAGTAGCCCAACATAACTAATCAGCGACACTTCAGGCGCAGCTAACATCAGGTAAGACAGCAATTTCAGGTCATAGCCTGTTATAGGTCCCCAGCCATGTCCCAAGACTTGCATTCCACATTCCTAAGCACCCTGAAGAATATTAGGGTTCAACCTAACTCATACTGAACGACTTCAACTACCCCTCCATTAACTGGGAAAACTACTCGTGTATCAGTACACTTAGAGGTCTTTGTGCCCAAACTGTCACTGATAACCAAAGGGAAGGCACAAGAAATCAGCAAGTAAAAAGTTTAATGACACTCTACATGTAAAATCACCGCACAAGCAGAACCAAACAGAAAATAACGCTGCCACAATTTCCAAACACGTTTTCGTCCGTATTCACTTCACTTTAATAATAAAATTGAATAGAGTAGGGAATTCTATTGGCTGATTTAAATAAGCTGATTATATTTATATATATATATATATATATATATATATATATATATATATATATATATATATAATTATATATGTGTATATGTATACATTTAGAACAGTTAACCATTTCTGAAGAAGTGAATACTGATGAAGACTGTTTGGAAATTGTGGCAGCGTTATTTTCTGTTTGGTTCTGCTTGTGCGGTGATTTTACGTGTGGAGTGTCATTAAACTTTCACTTGCTGATTTCTTGTGCCTTTCCTTTGGTTACCAATACACTTTCCCAACGTTTCCTGGAATTCATTAATTCCAATGCCCTGGACCAGCTTGTTCTTGCCCCCCACTAGAGGTAGCCACATCCTAGACCTGGTCATTACTAACATGGGCAACCATTGCTAAGCTAACTTTGGTCTCCCAAAAACTGAGGTGGGTAACTTTACGGCACCCATGCAAATGGATATTAGTTGTATTACCACCAAATTGTACACCAGTGCACTGTATGAACACGTACACAAATGCATGGATCTCTCCATACCCAATAGAACCAAGACACTCCTCCAAAAAAGGAAGCCAATCTGGTGATGTTCTTAGTGTTTCACTGTTGCAGTCATTACATTTGGGTAATCCTGCCGGCAGGTTGCCCTCAGTCGGCCTCAATTCCAAAGTCTTGGGTCCTGTGTCGGCTGCTCTCACTCCTTCCCTTATGTCAGGTCGTCGGGGGTATAAAAAGCGGCTGATGCCATTTTCTCCAGTCTTTCTTGCCGCGCGGTGCCCGAAGCAGAAGCAGTTCGCAATTGCCGGTTGGCAGACTCCTGAGATTTTTGCGTTCGAATTTCAGATCCAAAGTCTTCATTAAAGTGAAGTACCCTGTTGGGGAAACTTTTTTTTTTTTTTTTTCTTGCTCCAGACTGATGTCAGAAAAAGTAAATAATTGTATTTCTTGTGGAAAGCAAATACCTCATAAGGACTTTCACTCTTACTGTATTCCTTGCCTAGGCCCTGATCACAACATTTCTGGTTGTCCGTTTTGTGCTAGATTTAGCCAACACACTAAGCGTCTGTATGATTTTGCTTATTTTGGATGTCTGTTTAATTATACAGGAATGTCATCTGATAGCCATCTGACTACCGGAGTTGACAAACGCAAAGAAAGAGAAACAACCGAGGTCCAAAACCGACTATGCTTCTCCAAAGCCAGTCACCGGTTCTCAGTGAGTCACTTTTGCAGCCCCTGACGCCTGCTACTTTAGAGTCGCAGGCTGCTACAGACTCCCATGTGGAGTTGGCCATGCCACTGGAAACTCAAGGTATTGGCGCCTCTGATACTATTCCCTCTGATGGGTCTGGAGCCGCTGAACAGGCACCGGCTTCTGAGGGTGTTTTCAGACCTAAACATTTTTACATTAATCTGACTTCAGCTTCAAAAGCAAAGACTAAAGCACCTTCTAAAGCAAAGAAGCAAACTCGAGAGCCACATGGACAGAACTCTATGCCCAAAAAACAGATGCTCAAAATGGCCGAAGACTTTATTATCTTGATCAGGAGTTCCCATCCCCCTCCTGATAAGAGGCCTAGGCAAGAGACTGACTATGAATCTTCAGATCAGGTTTCTATTTCTTCTGATTCCTCTTCCAATTGGGAATATTCTCTTCCCCCCATGAGGATTCTGATGCTCAAGAATCTATTCCTTCAGCGTCTTCACCAGAGGACTATTCTTTTGGGGAAACCTTGCATACCATGAGGGAGCATTTCTACTGGGAGAGCCAAGATTTTTCAGAATCTGAAAAGAGGCTCAGGGATTTCCTTTTACTACCTCAACACTGGCCTCTAGCCATTCCACCTGTGTTAGACAGACATTGTAGATGTGTTTTCAGAGTCTAGTCTTACCCCTGACTCCTTACCTCCAGCTCCTGTTAAGCCTGACTGGTATTACAGGGTTCCTGACTCATAAATTCCTTTTTAAAAACCCTTCTGCAGACCCAGAAACTATTTCTCAGGGTCCCAAAGGAGTTGGGGCTTCAGCAAAAACCCTACCCCCTCTGACAGAGATTTGAGGGCACTGGATAGATGGGGGGAAAGGTTTACACACCTGCTACCTTGGCTATAATCAGTTTCATATGCTCAAATATCAGCAACATGTCATGGCATTGCTTAAACAGAAAATTTTCTGCACATTCAGAGTTTAAGGAAATGCAGGATTTATTGCATGCAGCTGAACAAGTTGGAAAGCATAATTTGCAATGTGGTTTTGATTCTTTGGAGGCCTCCTGCAGGGCTGCAGTTACAGGTTCTGTAATTAGGAGGCATGCTTGGTTAAAGGAACAAAATCTGCTTGATCATGTCCGTTAAATTATTAGATGCACATTTACAACATGATACTTTGTTTGGGGTTATGGCAGAAGAGGTGTTAAAGAAAATGGAGGACAAATCTAAGTCTATGAAAACTGTCAAAGATTTTTTTACAAGTACAGCCACCTAAGTTTAGTAAACACTGCCCTACTAAGAATTGGTCCTTTTCGGTGTCAGACCTCAAAGGGGAAGATCCAGACGCCCTAGAGGCAGATCCCAGGAACAAGGTTCATACAGGTCAAAGCAATGGGGTGCTTCTACCTCCAAAGTTGGAGAAGAAAAATCACAACCATACAGGAAACAGTCCCAATGACTTCCCCCTGCCTGCACCAAGCACTTGTCTCCTGGCAGCACCCTTAGGGGGAAAATTAGCACTTTTTTCTCAAAATTGGCACATTATAACCCAAGACAAGTGGGTTCTAAATAGTGTCACAAGGCTACAAGTTGCATTTTCATACCCTGCCAAAGGCAAACAGCTGGCCAGATCTGCCAAAAAAATCAATGGGCAAAGGCACAAAAAAGTCTCATCCCCCATGGACATGGGGGAGCCATTCAACAAGTACCAGAACAAGTGCAGGGACAAGGAATTTACTCAAGACTGTTCCTGGTATCCAGAAAGGACAAGGCCGCCATCTATTCTGAACACTTTCCTGGATATACCAAAATTCAGAATGTTGACTTTGCAGCAGCTTCTGCCCATGCTGGGCAAGAACGCTTGGTTTGTGACTTTAGACCTAAAAGAGGCATACCTGCATGTCCCAGTCAGACAATCATGCAGAAGATGCCTCCGATTCAAGGCTGGCTCAATGCATTACCAATTCTCTGCACTACCCTCTGGCTTCTCTACTGCACCTAGGGTCTTTACAAAGTGCCTGGCACCAGTAATTGCATTCTGCAGACAAAAGGCAATACAAATATATCCTTACTTGGACGATTGTCTAATTCAAGCAGAGAACAAGGACATTTTTCTACAGCATCTGGCGTTTGTGAAAACCCTTCTAACATGCCTAGGGTACACAGTCAACAAAAAGAAATCAAAACTAGTACCCTCTGAGATAATATTCCTGGGTGCAAGCTTAAATAAAACTGCCCAGATGGCTTATCTCACGCCAGACAAAGGCAACTGACTACCTATTTCAAAATGCTGGCATCAAAGGCCCAATTATCTGCAAGAAAAATTCTGTAGGCTTTGGGCTTCATGGCATCCTGCATCCTACTAATTCCATATGCAAGACTGCATATGAGGAAACTTCAGTTGTAAATAAGTGTTTGGACTCAACAAGGTCACAGCCTGGAAACAATGATTACTCTCATTCCCTGCCTGCAACAGGAGTTTCGCTGGTGGGCGAAGGCTTGTCACCAGAACAAGGGACAGCCATTCCCATTACCCCCCCAGTCTGGCAGACACTAACAACGGATGCATCAGATTATGCCTGTGGGGCCCACATGGCAGGAAGATGCATTCAGGGCACATAATCCTCAAACCAAATGCATCTACATATCAAACAAAAAAAGATGCTAGTTCAAAATGCCCTGACAGCCTTTAAGAACCTATTACATTCAGGACAACTGATGGACAACACCACGGTCATGTGGTATATAAACAAGCAGGGGGGCACACATTCTTACCCCCTTTGCAGACTAGCCATGGTTTTGTGGGACACAGCATTGACTTACCAAGTACATCTGCAAGCACAATTCCTGCCAGGAAAGGAAAATACTCTGGCAGGCGAACTAAGCAGAAACCTCATGGATCCCCACGAGTGGCAGCTGGATCCACAGGTCTTCAGCATAACAAGGAAATGGGGATACCCGGATATCTATTTGCCTCCCCTTACAACTACCAACTAAAAAGATTCTGCACAAGGACTTATCACAGACAAGCATGGAAAGTGGACGCCCTATCAGTATATGCCTTTCCTCCACTGCCTCTCCTCCCCAAGGTACTCCTAAAGGTCAGACAGGAGAATCCAAAGATTATACTGATTGCCTCAGACTGGCCCTGCCAGTACTGGTATCCAATCCCAAGGAACTTGTCTCAATGCCCAGCTTGGACCCTACCTCAGACATCCCATCTACTATCCCAGCAAAACAATCCGATCCTGCATAGCCAACTCGGGACTTTACATTATCCGCCATGCTGCCAGGTTTAATCACACAAAACACACCTCTGTAAAGCTGTGATGGATGTCCTTTTGGGAGCCAGAAGACCTAGTACCAGAAGATCTTGTGCTGGAAAATGGAAGAGATTCTGTGCTTGCAACCAGGCAGAACCGATACAGCTGTACCAAATATTCCTCAGATTTTGCAATACCTAACTGAGATGCTGAACCAAAGGCCTATCTTTTTCATCCATTAAAATTCATGCCTCTGCCATTTCAGCTCATTACAATACAGAGCCACCAATCTTTTCTCATCCTTTATTAAAGCAGTACTTCAGAGGAGCCAAAAATGTAAGGCCTCCAAGGAGATCACCAATACCTGCATGGGACCTCAACTATGTCTTGGAAAAACTCACCCTGCCTCCTTTTGAGCCAGCTGCTACTGTTGATATAAAGTTTTTATATTGGAAAACAGCTCTGCTCCTAGCAATAACTTCTACAAGACTAGTTTCAGAGCTACAGGCACTCATGGCTGTGGAACCTTTTATCATATTTTATCCAGACAGGGTTTCTCTGAGGACAAACCCTACATTTATGCCTAAGGTGGTGTCCAGTGTGGCTCTTAACCAAACTATTAATCTGCCAACTTTTTATCCAAACCCACAGAAGCAGGGGGAGAATTCTGCATTCACTGGATGTACGCAGACTGCTTAGATTCTACTTGGACAGCGCTAAAGTTTTCAGGAGGACACAACAATTAGTAGTGGCATATGCTGCAGGATCACAAGGAAAGGCCATCTCAAAGCAGACTGTTTCAAAGTGGATAGGCCACTGCATTCATTTCTGCTATTCTCACCATGGTAAGTCAGTACCTAAGGGCATTAGGCCACATTCAACCAGAGCTGCAGCCAGCCTTTCTCAGGGGTGTACCAACCAAAGACATTTTAGAGGATGCTACTTTGAGTTCAGTGCACACCTTTACAAAGCACTATCATCTGCCACTTTACTCTAAATCCAGGACAGGCTTTGCCACTGTAGTTCTGCAGGACCTCATAGCCACTCCTAATGCTGTTTAGCTCCAGCCTCCCAACCTTGGCTTTGGGACTCTCACTGTTGCAGTCATTACATTTGGGTAAACACAAAGAACATAGTACAGTTGTGTACACTTGCCATAAATGTAGATATTTGAGTGTATTCACTGTTGCAGTCCAGGTATTTATATATATATATATATATATATATATATATATATATATATATATATATATATATATATATATATATATATATATATATATATATATATATATATAAAGAAAATCTGACGAAAATGGTGCCTGCTGCTTCTTTTATACCCCCTGACTACCTGACTTCAGGGAAGGGGAGACATCAGCCGATGCAGGACCCAAGACTTTGGAATTCGGGCCAACTGAGGGCAACCTGCCAGCAGGATTACCCAAATGTAATGACTGCAACAGTTTTACTCCCCCTCCCCCATGGACTAATCACAATACCAGTAGATTGCCAGGCACCCAGTATTACTGCTACACAGGTTAAAACAGCACTGTCCAAGGCCAGAATGCAGCTTCTATGGGACCTGACAATATCCCTGGCTGTGTTCTACATGAACTACAGAGTGAACTGACAACCTCACCTGTGTGCCCTGTTGAATCACAGCCTCTTCTTAGGCTTTGTCCCTACCGAATGGTGCATTGCTATAGTCATCCCTCTCCAAGGGAGGAGTGACTACAGACCTTGGAAACTATCACCCCCATTAGCCTGACAAGTCTGAGCAAAGCTATGGAATGAATTATCATGGACCTAATAAACAAGGATCTAGGGTATCTCCAAACTCTAGATCCCACACAATTTGGTTTTGTGAAGGGTAGATTATGCCTGCTCAACTTGGTCGACTTTGAGTCTGTCACCAGAGCTGTGGATGAAGGCAAGGTGGGTTCATACAGCCTACCTTGATCTGGCCAAGGCCTTTGATACCATTCCTCTCTCAGGAATCCTAAAAAAAACCCCACTAAGCTAGGCATCAATCCCTCTATCACTAGGTGGGTTGCAAACTGGCTCACAGAAAACCGTGTCAAAGTAGGTGACTCTGTCAGACTGCCGACCAGTCATGAGTGGAGTCCCACAAGGCATGGTCCTGGGTCCCCTCCTGTTTGGTATCTACATAGTCCAGGCCGACACGAACGGATTCTGGCTGACAAAGTTCTCAGACGATTGCAAGTTGGGAGCCATTATTAACTCCCCAAGTGGTGATGACATCCTACAGAAAGTCCTCACTGAGACCAGCAGCTGATGTCAGAACAATGACCTTAAGCACAATGCCAAAAAAAGTCATCCCCTTTGGGAAAAACACAGTTACCATGAATTACCACATCAATGGTAGTCTGTTGAACACAGAAGGCATTATAAAAGATCTGGGAATGCAGGTTGACAACACCCTCTCTTGACCACATTGCCACTGTGTTGAGAGTCTGCCACATCTCCTTTCCAGGAAGAAAGAGGTCATTGTCTCCCTCTACTCTTCCCTCATTAGGCCAGTCAGAGTACAATGCCCCTTTACCACAATCAACAATGTATTGGAGGGACCAGTTCATAACCCAGAGACTGCCCATACTATGGAATAGACTTCCCATACATGTCAAACGGAGCACCTCCCTGGCACTTTTCAAGAGAAATCTTTATGAATGGATGGGAAATAGAAAATTCACCCCAGGGTTCACTCCAGTGGCTCTACTCGACAGAGGCACTGGGGACTAAGGTCTGGTGGTATGATGCCAGGGTAATCCTCTGGGCTAGACTTGTAAAGGCTCCAGGGCCATTAGCCTAGTACACACCTATGAGCCTATATGTACACCTGTTTACATACTCTGAAATTGCATAGTAAAATCATGTTAAGGTGCAACATTTCTATACTCCATATGGCATCTTGCTTCTCACTTTCCTCCTTTCTACAAAGTGTATAATCTTTAAAATCCTCCTTGCCACCACACTGTCATCTGCCCTCTGAAACACCCAACACTGATACCAGTGAAAACCCTTTCCTTTGCAAAAAAAAAAGTTTTTTGGATGTTGCAGTTTTTGATCACCTGGAAAATGGGCAGAATGATGCTTTTTAGCCGTGAGCTGAGACATAGTTGCACTTTGTCAAAAAATGTGCATTTGTCTTCTGCAGAGTTTTTATACAGAGTAAGGGACTACATTTTGCAACACTTTGGCAGGTGTCTAAGCTCATAAATTGAACCGTTAGGAGTTTGGTTAGGAGAGCTAGTATTTAAAATTTAAGGAACTAAGTAATATGTGAAGGAGCAGTAGAGGTCGCAGAGAACATACATAACTGTAATTCCAATGTCTGCTATGTCCTATTCAACCCTTGGTTCATCTCTGACCAGGTCTGACCTTAGAACTCTGCTTTTCATAAGCTTTGGATCCAAAATCCTCACCTACCTATAATCCTTGTTTTCCCCCAAATACCTCTGCTCTGTCTTTGGTTCCAAATCTCCTAGTTCTCTATTTTTTTTTTTTACATTTTAATCCTCCCCATCATACCTCTCTACTATAGATTTTCATGGAATCGCCAGAGTTTTGCATCATTTTGGTCAGTTTCTCCAGAAATTGTGGTTTTCTGGCAAACCATTGGCACATCCATTGAGGTTTGACGTCAGAAAATGACAGTTGTTTGCCTTCATACTCTTTACAAAATGAATGCAAATGCTTGTTCTATCAACTTTCTAAGTTTGTAAGAGCAGTATTTAGAAAGTGTCCCTATTTTTGGGCCTTTGTTCCCCCATTATTTATGGCTTTATCCAGATTTTCTGACCAACCAGTTGATAGGTATGTCCCCAAGTCTTAAGTAGAACTTTCTTCAGCAGAAGTGGTGGTATTATAATCTTCCTTCAGTGCTATTTTGTTCTGGTGGCGCTTTCCTTAACCAAGTAGGGTGTTTTTTTATTCAGGTCAGCCAGTGCAGTCATCCCTTGTTTTTTTCTTGTGTTGGATAAGATTGCAAATTTCAAAAAGGTTTGGTCTGTAGCCACAAGATCCCAGTGCAGGACCCTCATTCACAAACTCCTTCTCTGGCTAAGACTTGAAAAGCCCAAGCCTTCTAAGGAAAAAGAAGCAAAAAAAGTGGAAAGATGGAGAACTCTCTCCATATCTTGCAGAAGTTTTGAGTCTGGCACCAAAAATGTCAGTGCTCAGATCTAGAATCTGTTCTCTACCTCCTTCCAGTTTCTTACCAAACCCAGCAAGTCCTATGCACCATTCTCCCTTCTGTAGGAGGGGTGTTCACCCCAATCACTTCTGGTGGCTTCTTCCTTTAGGTGCTTTCACTCAATGAGGAGCCTTACCGAGGCAGATGTTGGAATGATGGAGGTTCCTTCAGATGTGTATTCAACAGGTGGATCTCCCATCACTCCACTTTAGGGACCCCAGGTACATGTCCATCTACTTCTCCACTGGTTCTCTGATTCCTGTCCGACCTTAAGCTGTGAAACCCACAGATCCAGGCATTCCCAGAGCACCTGTTTAACGGCCGATGGTCCTTTTAACTTTGACTGTGATGGTATCCCTTACACAAACTTTTCTTTTCTCTTGTTGAAGCTGAAGCCTTGGGACCAACACTTTTTTTGAAGCTTGGATCAATCTCTTGTGCTCGATAGCTTAGCTCTATTATCTGCCTTTGAGCCAGGGTGGATCAGAGTGAAGATGTCCCTCCTATTCCCTTTTTGGAATGGAGGAGTGCTTCAGCTCCAGTTTGTGTCCTCCGCTTTTAAGGCATTTGAAAGGGTTCTCTGCAGACTGAAGTGTCCCTGCCATGCTTGGCTCTGTCCTGAGTCCCACTGGATACTGCATCTGACTCAATACATCCAGATTGTGACAGTGAGCCTCTCAACCTTGTGGATGCCTGCCAGGTGAGTTCCTAGTCTAATTCCAATCCTTGCACAAAAATCCAAATGAGGTAGGGTCCTAGGAAACTGATTTCTAAAAGGAGGCACCTGAGCTCCTCTCTGGAGTCTGTCCCAGTTACTGAGACTTTGAGGGAGAAGGATAGTACAGTTGTGTAAACTCTTACCATAATGGTATTTGTCCTTGCCTTTATTGCTGCAGTATTTCTAACGGATGGGATTCCTTGCCATGGAAGCCTGAATGTCTGGCCAGTCTAACAAAGACTACTTTTTGCTTTTAAAAGGTATGCTGAATGTACCCCAAATGCTCATTGCGTAGTGTAGGTCATAAAGATTACGTTCAGACCTACCGTAATCAAAACTGAATGCCCCAATAGGAGCACAATCAAAAAACAGAGGTAACCTGTACATCCAGGAAAGCAAAATACTAAAATACTAGGGATGGAGAGGAGCGGATTGCAGCAGTGAAGGTAAGGAAGTCTACCATTATGGTAAGATTTTACTGTACTATGTCCTTAGATTCACTGCTGCAGTATTCTTAACAGATGGGAGAGTGCCAAAGCTCATGAGGAAACCTGGGAGGGGGAAGGCACAGAAGAGCCCCTAAAAAAAAAAAACAAAAAAAACAGCACTAGCAAAATCAGCCCTAGCTCTAGAAATACCATCCCACTTGTAATGCTTGTTAAGCTATGCGCAGAAGTCCAGGTAGCTGCCTCAAGAATATCACTGGTATCCAGGCACTTGAAAAAAGCACCTCAAGAAGCCCCACAGCTCTAGTAGAATGAGCCTTAACTGAAGAAGGAAATCTCTCTTGCCATGAAAAGTGTAACAAAAGGAAATAGCCTTAGAAATCCAAGAAGAAATAGTTTGCTTGGTTACAGCAAGTCCCGAAGATCTAGAATGAAAGGAAACCATTGATCTAATAGCTGTAATCTTATCCAAATAAACCCACTGTTTATGCACATCTAAAGTATGCAGTACCCCCTCAGTCTATGGATGTGGGGGGGGGGTAAGTAGATTAATGGACTGATTCAGTAATGGTTTGGTAACCACCTTGGGCAGAAAAGAAGGGTTAGTGTGCAAGGGCGCCACTGTTCTCATGAAAGAACAAGAGGACAAGCCATAAGTCACTGCAACTCTGCCACCCATCTGGCAGACCATCTTGGCAGAAGAGCGAGCTAACAAGAACAGTCTTCCAGGAACAATGTAGCAAGGAAACTGAAGCAGCAGGCTGGAAAGGAGCCCAAGTCGGCTTCTTCAAAACAAAATTAAGATCCCAGGGAGGAGGACCAGGCTTCCTGGGAGGTCTAATAAGGATGCCTTTAAGAAATTTAAGAAATTGTTTAATCCCAAATTTAAGATCTGAGTGAGGAGAAAGACTAGCAGAGAGCTGGTGAGAGGGCCTTAAAAAGTGTAGGTCAAACCAGCCTTGAGCAATTCACAAGTGAGAACCCAAGGAACATCCACAGTAAGTGGGTCCAGGTTATGAGGCATCAAATAGAGAACCTCTTCCATTTGGATAAGTAGGATTTCCTGGTAGTAGGCTTCCTGGCCTCCTACAGGACTTGCAGCAAGTCCTCTTGGGGGGGGGGGGGGGATCCAAATCCAAGTAATCTCCGTGGTATCTCCGAAGTCTCAAACAACCCACTAAAGTATACTGGGTCCAAAATATATAATTGATCACTGTATAATAGATTGGATGGAAACAGACTGCCTACTTGCTTGGATTACTTTTGAATACTTAATAAAAAGTATATAAATTGAAATATTACTATTTTTTGACTCTGGATGAGTTTGTTTGCTACTTCTACTACAATTATCTGATATAAGTAGATATACAGTGAATATAAACAGGTTTGTTTTTCAATTGAATTGTACAGGTTATAGCTCACATTAAAGGTGGGAAAAGGTTTTTTTGACATTTATTGTGGTCTCGTTAGTTTTTTTATATCACAAAAACCTGGCATTTTAACAGAGGTGTGTGCACTTTTTATATCCACTGTATATGGATTGAAAATCTTCCACACAAGTTTTACATGTTTTGAGTAATCAGCTGACACTGTGGGTGATAGGATTTTGAAGTGGGGATGGATGAGAGATCCCTTGTCTTGTGTGATTAGATCCACCTTGTGAGGTAACTTGTAGTGATTGCCCATGGCTAGATACAGAAGTAGAGGGAAGCAGTGCTGTAATGACCAAAAGGGAGTCGCCAATATTTTTGGAAGCATCCTGTTTAATCTTGAACAGGACGTTTGGAATGAGAGGAAGGGGGGAGAATGCATAAAGAAAAATCTCCTTCCAAGAAAATGACAGGGTCTCCACCTTCCACACCAGAGGACCTAGGACTCTGACACAAAACAGAGGAAGTTGTCTGTACAGAAGGGAGGTAAAAAAGTGTCTACTGCTGGATAATGTCCAGAAACACAGCCTTGTTAAGCATCCATTCTTGAGACTACCTGCTCAGTGTCTGGCACAAGGTTCTGATTGGAAGAGATGTAAACTGCCTGAAGAGTCACTTGGTACTTGACAGCTAGATCCCATACCAGAAGTGCCAACCAGCAAAGAAAAGATCTTGTTCCTCCCAGTTTGATCTAACGCATCACTGTAGTATTGTCTGTGGACACATTGAGAGACCCTGGACAGAAGAGGATGAAGGGCCTGAAGAGCCAGCAGAAAAGTTCTCCTCTCTGACATTAATGTGCTCTTTCTGCTAACAAGGTGACCACATTTCCTGTACTTTTTTGGGAGCCAAGTGTCACCCATCCCATGTCTGAACAATCCCATGTCTGAACAATTACTGAGAGGGAAGAGGGGATGAGAAGGGATCCTTGGACTTTAAGAAAACTTCTGAAACCAACAGTGGAGTTCTGTCTGAGATGAGGAAGAACTACAAAGTCTAGAGGATATGCATGTTGGAGCCACACAGACTTCAGAAGCCACAAACTTTCTCATGTGAAGTTTGGTCAGAGGAAGTGGCGGAATGGTGGCTGCCATGAAACTCTTCTCTCAAACACCCTGGCAATAATGGAAGCCATAGGAAGAAGAGTTTGAAAGAAATGAGTTAAGGCCTTTGGAGGGGGCAAGGATGCAACCATTGTTACTGTCTGAATCCTGCAATCTAGAAAAGCATGATCCTGAGAAGGAGTTGGAAGACTTTGAAATTTATAGTGAACCCCAGGCTTTGAAGCCTGCAAAAAGCAATCGGTGGAGCAAGGCATTTGGTGAACACCCATGGGGCAGAGGAAAGGGCAGAACGGAGAACCAGAAATGCCAAGAAGCAACAGAGAAACATGTCTGGAAAGACTATGGATCAGAATATGGAGATAAGCATTGATGCAGAAACATCTTATATGCCTGAGGGAGCAAGAGAGGAAACGGAATCTGAAAGAACAACATCCAAGAGGAAGCCACGTTTTAGAAAAGCATTTAGAGGAGAGGGGTCTAGAATAGCTCTCAGTGCCCTCTCTCTTTTTTTCTGGGCACTAGAAGCAGTCTAGAGTAGAACCCTTCCCCCTTTGAGACACAGGCACCTCTTGACTAGTACCCAGAGTGAAGAGATTTTTTGAATAGCATCTGAGGGGGAAAAGAGAAGTTGTTCTGAGGAGGCTGAGGAATGCCCATAAAAGGACTGGATTGCCACACCACCATGAAGTACCCCTGACTAATCAACAGAACACAAGAATCATGAATGATCCTGAAGCCAAACAGGAAGAGAAAAAGGAAAGCAGCTGGGAAGAGCTGTAGAGTTGTACAGCATCTGGTTTGTCTGGAAAGGAACCCTTAGTCCCTGAAAACTGAAGCCTTAGCAGGAGGAGCTCATTTGTCACTTCCTTGTAGTAGGACAGAATTGCCTGCGAACAAAGGCTCTTAGCAGAGTAGTCTCTAAAATTTAGGCACAGGAGAAACAAAATGCATGTGCTTCTGTAAAGCCTTACCCTTATCCTGAAGAGACTTAAAACAGCAGCAGCTGCCCCCCAAAAAAGTTTAGAATCCAGAGGAGCTTCCATCAACTTGAAGCCTAAGCCAAGAATGCCTCCTAATCACTGAACCAAACGCTGCAGCCCTAGAAGAGGAATCTGCTGCATCATAACTACATTTAGTAGAATGATTGACTTGAGAGGAAGTCCCTAGCAAGGAAGTTGTACCCTCGGTGTGTAAAATCAGAAACCAGTTGAATGGCCTGAGAAAAGAGCAAACATACATACTTAGACGTATGGGTCTGATAATGGCCGTAAAAGCTAGAGTAGCAGAAGTGGAAACCATTTTACCCAACTTGTCCATAGTTTTGCTGTCCTTGTCAGAAGGCAATAACTTTGGTAAAGGAAGCAATTGAGACTGTATTAGAGGCTACAGCCATGACAGAGGGATCATCAGTAGGACATTATTCTAGGAAAGAACAATCCTCAGGCACTCTAAAACCCATAAGGCTTCTTGTGAGCAGGGTGCAGAGAATCTGGCACATGAGGCATTGGAACAAGCATCCAGCAGAGCAGCCAAAACAGGAGGGACTAGCTGCAGGTTTAGGGGAGTCCTAACTACATGAAACTCTTGGTACCTCTTATGGATATAAAAGACCTGAGCACAATCCCACTTAAATCCATCACATCATCCTAGAGTATGTGTCCCCAAAGGAAGTTTCCTGAAAAGAAACCTCTGGACTAATTTCTCCTCCTCTGACCCATAGTCTAAAGGAGAAGGAATGCAAGTTGAATACATCAGGGATTCATTATCTGGATCACTCCTCCTGTTCTCTAGGCCTTTTCAGGGGATTAGAGGATCAAGGAGCAGGAACCGAAACCTCTTGGATGCTTTAAAAGACATTAAGTGAAGGCCTGCCATTCACTTTGTGGATCCCTTGGAGCAGAAAAAAAAATGTTTAATTTGTTACCTTCTTTAAGGTAATGACCCCTCCAAAAATCTGAGAAGGCTGAGATCCAGTTCAGCAGTTGAACAGTAGTAGGAACATCTTCCCCAACCCAAAACTGAGGAACTCCCCGACACCCCTCGGAAAAAAATCTGACATGGTTCCCCAGAATGTCAAGATACCTGCAAAGCCTCTTCAGATGTGGTGCAGCTGGACCCTCACCAGCCTCTGACAAGTAGCAGCAGAGAAATCTAATGCAGCCTGGTGAGCCTCCAGGTTTATAACAACCTTGGGAGAAACTGCTGGCAGAGGCTGGACAGGGAAAGATTCCAGTTATCCATTTTTCACTTTCCGCCCCCCCCTCCCCCCGGGTCCGCTATTTAGGGAAGGAGATTCCTTCCATTGTATCTTTGGTGAGAAGCTTAAGATGCTGGTTCTCAAGATACAGGAAAAGAGCAGAAAGGCCACTGCAAAGTTTTTTTTCAAAACAAATGCCTGACAAATAAGACTTGTAGTCATTAGAAGCTTTTTTAAACAATGACACTTACGTGGCAGTCTTTATGGGGAATCTGTCTGCCACACAGGTATTTACCCTTTCTGGATATTATGCGGGAAGAGCCTGGAACTCCCTTCCAGCTGATATTACTTTGCTCTCCTTCATAGGCCAATTTAAAACTAGACTCTGCATCTGGCACTAAACTGGTTTTGCCACTGCAACACACCTGGCTTAACTCATCAGGAATGTAAATCTATTAATCAGATTATTGATTAATATACCCCTGACTGTGTCACGAGGGAGTGACTCTTATCTGTTGTACTTCTATTCATGTTTGCTTATGTATTTTTGTCCGTACCATATCTGTATAATGTTTTCGTTTTTCTTATTGTATCGTTACCTTGGAATTCTTCTCCCTGGGCCTCCGCTGAAAATGGACATGAATCCAGTCAGATTATCCCAGTCAACAAATGTAAAATAAATAAAATTAACCCCAAGGAGCATAAAAAGTAAAAACAAAAATCCCCAATGGGACACTTGCCTGCAACTGCAATAGAAGTCAAACGGGTATAGGTAGTCACTGGAGAATGGAAATGCATTCAACGGGCAGAAAACTGATGCAGACTGGTGGAAAAGAAGTTCTGATTTATGGTAGGCCTGAACGTCCCTCTTATGTGCTAAGCAAGGAGCATTTGGGGGACGTTCTTGCCTTTTAAAAGCAACAGGTAGACTGGCTAGATGTTCAGGCTTCCACAGCAGGGAATCCCATCTACTGCATCATTGACTATAAGGACATCCCAAAGTCCTTTCTGGAAGATGTCACCTTTTGGCAATATTGAACTGATGAAACAGCAATGTTGTTGGTCTACTGCTCACTCTCCTGAGGAATCTTTTCCTTGATTTTTGGGGTTACCTCTTGGGTGGTGTCACCTTTCTGATGGCATAGACCTAGTGGCACAGTGGGCTTGGAATGATCCTGCCATGGCGGAGCTGGTACCCAGAAGCCAGACAAGATCTTTTTTGCCCCTAAGGACAGGATGCACTGGAGTTAAGGGTTCCCAGTAGATGCAGTGGTTGTTGAGGCAGCCACAAAGAAGGAACTCTTGAGTAAATCTGTCCACTCTTTTGTTTTTTTTTTTTTTTTTTATCCGGGAGTTTGGGATATTGGATAAGTTTGGGGAATGGGCATGTACTTTCAACTTTTGCATTGGAGCTCTGAACTACCTTGCCCATATGACAGATTCAAGAGGTACTTGATGAAGGGGTTGACCAAATCCCTCTATAGTAATTTACCAACTGACATCCAAAAATCAGTAGATTCCCTGCATCCATGCATCTGCTTTCCATTGCAACTGGTGGAATGGCTGGAGCAGGAGGTACTGGCAGCACCATCTGGCACGACACCTGGATGCAGTTGTGGCTTTATAGAATGCTTTAAGACCTCCTTGCCCCTTTTGATAGTTCAACTCCCTTTGGACCAAAGGTAAAATGCTCACTAGGAGCAAGCAAGAGGCAAGATCCTGTCTAAAGGTTGGAGGAGTGGATTCCCATGGCAAAGGACCTTTTGAAGGAATCGGAAAGGTGATGTGGTTTCAGAAGTCTCAGATTCAGCCAAGATACTCTAGAGGACAGTCCCCCACCCCTGGGAGAGAGAGTAGTAACTTTAGTGGACATCACCCTAGAGGCAGAGGTGGACTGCAGAAGATTTTGTGGTCATTTTACCACAAAATCCTTTCAGCTTTCCTGAAAGGTTGCCTGGCTGCTGCAGTCTTGAGGCAGTCTGGGGGGGGGGGGGTGCTTATGCTTGCTACTTTAAGCCTGGTAGGCTGCCATAAAGGACATTAGTGCTGAGAATCTCCAGAGGCTACACTGTTCCCTTTGTTTCATCTCCCCTGAAAAATAAAAGCATTGCCAAGTTTCCACCCCTTGAGATGGTATTTGTAGTGGCAAAAATAGAAAGCTGCTAGAAAAATTCATCCAGCAGGTTCCTCCAAACCGGTTAGGAGTCTTTCCAGGTTCTTCAAAATGAAAAGGGATCTCAGGCCAGTCGCCAGTTTTCAGTTAATTTCAGATGGTCACGGTTCAGTTCATCCTGCCTCTGAGGGATGAGTGCATGTGCTAGATAAGATACATTTGATAGTGAGGTAGTCCAGGAGATTTTTCAGTTTCCATTTGGGAGCCAATAATTTTCAGTTCGACACTGCCCTTTGGTCTCGCCACAGCCTCGGTGTTTACTAAAGGCATGGCAGTGTCTGTATCATATCTCAAACTGCAGGAGTTATGGGTATTCCTGTATTTGGATGAGTGGCTCCTTACTGCACCAGCCAGGGATCTACTGGTTCAACACTGGGACTTCTTGCTCCACCTTGCCTCACAATTTGGGATTATAGTCAACCAGGCAGAGTCTGTCAACCCCAACTTGCATCCTGGTGTCTTCCATTCAACTCTGTTTTGTCAAATAGCCAAGCTCCCAGTATCGTCCCTGCAATCAAGTAGCTTACAAGGTTTTTCACCACCTCCTGTCTGCCAGACTTTGCCTCAAATTGCTAGGATTTAATGGTTTCTCCAATCACACTGGTTCCTCTAGCAAGATATTGAGTTCTTCAGTGGACCCTTTCTGTGCAGTGGTCCCTGATGTCTCGCCCACTACATGCACAGTTAATTTTGCACCAGTTTGCAGGACTGTCTGCTGGTTGACTTCCTATCGCCTCCAATGGCAACAGTAACCATGGATGCTTTCCTTCTGGGGTGGGGATGGGGCATTTCAAAGGGAATGCTGTACAAGGTTGTCACCCATGGAGGCCAGTCTTCACATCAGTCTTTGAGATAAGGGGCATTCCTGTTAGCATTTTAGACCTTTCAGAACTCTCCCTGAGGGGTATGATCTCCATCCAGATGGTCTACAGTCTGGTATATCAACAGGCAAGGAGGAACCCAGTCCTATCTGCTTTGCTGGGAAGCCATGAGAATGGTTGTGAACAATGTCTAATTTCTAGTTGAAAGTCCCAGTAATGTGCATTGCAGTGTTCAAGCAGACAAGTTGAGCAAGTATATTTTGCCTCACAAGTGGTTCCTCAGACAGTTGTGGTGCATATCTTCTGTCACTGGGGTCCGTGTCTAATTCCATAAAGACTTCAAAAGCTTTTCTGAAGGGAACCTCCCTTTTGAAACCCTCGTTTAGAGATCTGGTTCATCTGTTGGACATTACTATCAGGCTTCCTACCTTAACTCGAGCTCCTTTTGACACTGCAGCTGCAGTGGATTTAAAATATCCTAGAAATTTTTCTTTCTAGTGGCAATTACTTCTGCAGGCCTGACTTCAGAACTAGAAGCAGTAGTCCTGTAAACTTCCATACATGGCCTTCCATAAGGACAGCGTGCCTTTGAAAATGATTCCCAGTCTTCTTCCAGTGTTAGCATCTGAAATGAACCTCAGACTGCCAGCACTCTTTTTTTTTTTTTTTATACTCTTGATGCCTTTGTGTCTCACTGCAAACTGGCTATACAGTCCAGTTCCTGTACATCCTAGGGTTCCAACATTCTTGATCACATCCATCCTCTACGACCACGAAAGTGTTTTTGGTAGCTTGGGAGTCTGTCCCAAACATTGAAACAGATGAAAATGGACCAAGATACATTGGTTATGTATGTACCGTAATGCTAGAGCCATGTGATTTTCATCTGGTTCAACATCCCTACCTTTGCAGGGATTATGGGCAGGGGGGAATCTAAGGACTGGATTCAAAGCTTCTGAAGATTGCTGAGGTTGGAGCCAATAACCCAAGTGTTGAACCGGATGAAAACAAGGTAACTTAGATCTAGAGTTATAAATACATGACTTTAATTTTATTATATAGGAAGATTTGGAGCTTCTAACCCAGAAGTGCACCTAATATGGATTAGAAGTCATTATTCATGTCACTTTCTTTGCAGAAAACCATTTAAAAGTCTGTGTAACCTGATGCATTTCATGATTCCACGTTGAGGGGCCATAGCAGCAGAGAAGTCTGCCATGAAGGCTGAGCCTAGGCCAGCTGAAGGCTTTGATTGTGAAGGTACAGATTGTTGCACATCTGCAGAGAAGAGCTTTTTGTCTCTTGTGGTTGTGGCTCAGAGGAGTTTATGCAGTGGTGGGAGAAAGGTATAACCTGTTTTATAGAAAGCTACTTGCTTTGGTGAGGAAATATGTAGTGACAATTGTGCTCTTAAGAACCAGGGTTATATTTGGCTAAAGGTTTATAGCAGGCTAATGTTAGAAGAGGAGCTTAAGGTAGAAGGGTGAACTATCCCATCTGAGAAATTAAGACTATCATGGCATGGAGAATTGTATTTGGGGTTGATTTTTAGATGTAAAATTCTGCTATAGATGGAAGTCTTAAGAATTTATTGTGGACAATAGTAAGTTGAGCTGAAAGTCAGAATTGTGAAATTTAAGATTTGCTGTAGGGGAGTCTGTATGTAGACAGAAGTTTTTGAAGTTGGGAAGTCCGTTTTATTTACTTGGCTCTCAGTAGGATTGTTTTGGATTTTGAAATTCTTACAGGGAGTTCTGTGAAGCAGGTATATAGTGAGAACCAACTTGCGAGTGTATTTAAAATGGTAGGAGCAGCTGATAAATAGATGGCCTATTAGATGTTCTTAGTGTTTCACTGTTGCAGTCATTACATTTGGGTAATCCTGCTGGCAGGTTGCCCTCAGTCGGCCTGAATTCCAAAGTCTTGGGTCCTGTGTCGGCTGCTGTCACCCTTTCCTGATGTCAGGTCGTCTGGGTATAAAAGATGCGGCCAACGCCATTTTCTTTAGTCTTTCTTGCCATGCGGTGCCCGAAGCAGAAGCATTTAGCAAGTGCTGGTCGGCCAACTCCTGAGATTTTCGTGTTCAGATCCGAAGTCTTCAATAAAGCTAAGTACCGTGTTGGGGAAACTTTCTTTTTTCTTGCTCCAGACCGATGTCAAACGTTAATTGTATTTCTTGTGGGAAGCAAATACCTCATAAGGATTTTCCTTCTTACTGTATTCCTTGCCTAGGCCCTGATCACAATGTTTCTGGTTGTCTGATTTGTGCTAGATTTTAACCAATGCACTATTAAGCGTCAGTATGATTTTGCTTTAAACTATTTTGGACGCCGGTTTAATTAACCTGAAATGTCATCCGACAGCCATCAGACTACTGGAGTTCACAAGAAACGCAAAGAAAAGAGGCCCAAAGCCGACTACAAAGCTTCTAAGTCAGTCGCCGGTTCTCAGTGAGGTGCTTTCGCAGCCCCTGACGCCTGCTACTTCAGAACCGCAGGCCGCTACTGACTCTCACGTGGAGTCTGCCATGCCACTGGAAACTCAAGGTATTGGTGCCTTGGATATTCTCCCTTCAGATGGGTGCGGAGCCGCTGAGCAGGCTACATCAAACCGACTTCAGCTTCACAGGCAAAGACTAAAGCACCTTCCAAAGCAAAGAAACTCAAGAGCCACGTGGTCAGTCCTCTGTCCAAAAACAGATTCTCAAAATGGCCGAAGACTTTTATTACCTTGATCAGGGGTTCCCATACACCCCATAAGAGGCCTAGGCAAGAGACTGACCAGGAATCTTCAGATCAGGTTTCCATTTCTTCTGATTCCTCTTCTGATCAGAAATATTCTTTTCCCCCTATGAAGATTCTGATGCTGAAGAATCTCTTCCTTCAGCTTCTCCTCCAGAGGACTATTCTTTTGGGGAAACCTTGCATACCATGAGGGAGCATCTCCACTGAGAGAGCCAAGATTTTTCAGAATCTAGAGAGGCGCAGGGATTTCCTTTTACTACCTCAACACTAAGCCACTAGCCATCCCACCTATGTTAGACATTGTAGATGTGTTCCGAGTCTAGTCTTACCCCTGACTCCTTACCTCCAGCTCCTGTTAAGCCTGACTGATAGTACAGGGTTCCTGACTCTCATAAATTCCTTTTTAAAAACCCTGCTGCAGACCCAGAAACTATTTCTCAGGGTCCCAAAGGAGTTGAGGGTTCCACTGCAAAAAGCCCTTTCCCCCTCTGACAGAGATTCTAGGGCACTGGATAGATGGGGGGGGGGGGGAAGGTTTACACATCTGCTACCTTGTCTGTAAGGGCCTTAAACTGTCAGTTTCATATGCTCAAATATTAGCAACATGTCATGGTATTGCTTAAACAGAAAATGTTGTTAAACTCTGAATGTGCAGAAAACAAGGAAATGCAGGATTTCTTGCATGCAGCTGAACAAGTTGGAAAGCATACTTTGCAATGTGGGTTTGACTCTTTAGAGGCCTCCTGCAGGGCCACAGTTACAGGTTATGTAATTAGGAGGCATGCTTGGTTAAAGGAACAAAATCTGCCTGATCATGTTAGTCAAATTATTAGATGCACCTTTACAGCATGATACTTAAGGCAGAAGAGATGTTAAAGAAAATGGAGGACAAAGCTAAATCTATGCAAACTGTCAGATTTTTTTTACAAGTACAGCCACCTAGGTTTAGTAGACACTGGCCAACAAAGAATTGGTCCTTTCCTGTGTCAGACTTCAATGGGGCAAATCCAGATGCCCTAGAGGCAGATCCCAGGCGCAAGGTTCATACCGCTCAAAGCAATGGGGGGCTTCTACCTCCAAAGTTGGAGAAGACAAATCTCAACCATACAGGAAACGGTCCCAATGACTTCCCCCTGCCTGCACCAAGTACTTGTCTCTTGGCAGCACCCTTGGGGGGGAAATTGGCACTTTTTTCACAAAATTGGCACTTTTTTACAAAATTGGCACATTATAACCCAGGACAAATGGGTCCTAAATATCGTGTCACAAGGCTACAAGTTCCATTTACATACCCTGCCAAAGGAAAACGGCTGGCCAGATCTGCTAAAAAAAATCAATGGGCAGAGGCACAAAAACAAGTCACATCCCTCATGGAAATGGGGGCCATTCAAGTACCAGAGCAAGAGCAGGGACATGGATTTTACTCTACTATTCTTGGTACCCAGAAAGGACAAGGCCTGGAGGCCAGTACTGGACCTATCAGATGTTGACTTTGCAGCAGCTTCTGACCATGCTGGGCAAGAATGCTTGGCTTGTGACTTTAGACCTAAGAGGCATACCTGCATGTCCCAATCAGACAAATAGGTGGGAAGATGGCATAATGGTGAAGGTGTTTGCCTTGCAAACAGAAGGTGCAGGGTTTGATTCCCAAGTGTGGTAATTGGCTAGGTTTAAAATGGCCTGCAATGGCAGTTAGCCTAGTATCAGCCTTTGAATCTATATGCAGAAGATACCTCAGATTCAAGGCAGGCTCAATGCATTACCAATTCTCTGTACTGCCCTTTGGCTTATGTACTGCACCCAGGGTCTTTGCAAAATGCCTGGCACCAGTAATTGCGTTCTGCAGACAGAGGAATACAAATACATCCTTACTTGGACGACTATCTAATTCAAACAGAGAACAAGGACGTTCTTCTACAGCATCTGGCATTTGTGAAAAGACTACTAACATGCCTAGGACACACAGTCAACAAAAATAAATCAAAACTAGTACCCTCTCAAGAGAATCCTGGGTGCAAGCTTAAATACAACTGCCCAGATGGCTTATCTCACGCCAGACAAACTAAGGCAACTACCTGTTTCAAAATGATGGCAACAAAGGCCCAGTTATCTGCAAGAAAAATTCTGCAGGCTTTGGGCTTCGTCATCCTGCATCCTACTAATGCCATATGCAAGACTGCATATGAGGAAACTTCACTGGTACCTAAAAAGTGTTTGGACAGCCTGGAAACAATGATTACTCATTCCCTGCCTGCAACAGGAGTTTCGATGGTGGGCAAAGGGGCTTGTCACCAAAACAAGGGGCAGCCATTCACATTACCCCCCCCCCCACCAGGCAAACGCCAACAACGGATGCATCAAATTATGCCTGGGGGTCCACATGGCAGGAAGATGCATTCAGGGGCATATGGACCTCAAACCAAATGCATCTACATATCAATCAAAAAGAGATGCTAGCAGTTCAAAATGCCCTGACAGCCTTCAAGGACCTACTTCATCCAGGACAACTACTGATAGACAGACACCACGGTCATGTGGTATATAAACAAGCGGGGGGGGAACACATTCTTACCCCCTTTGCAGACTAGCCATGAATTTTTACCAAGTACATCTGCAGGCACAATTCCTGCCAGGAAGGAAAAATACTCTGGCGGATGAACTAAGCAGAAACCTCATGGATCCCCACGAGTGGCACCTGGACCCTGAAGTCTTCAGCATGATGACAAGAAAATGGGGATGCCCGGACATAGATCTATTTGCCTCCCCTCACAACTACCAAGTTAAAGTATTCTGCACAAGGAATTATCACAGACAAGCATGGAAAGTGGATGCCCTATCAATGTATGCATTTCCCCCTCTGCCTCTCCTCCCCAAGGTACTCCTAAGGGTCAGACAGAAGCCAAGGATGATACTGATTGCCCCAGACTGGCCCCGCCAGTACTGGTATCAAATACTAAGGAGCTTGTCTCAATGCCCAGCTTGGACCTTAATACCTCAACTACTGTTCCAGAACAGTCCGATCCTACACAGCCAGCTCAGAACTTTAAACTTGACAGCATGGGGAATAATGTAGTCATACAAAACGCTCATCTCAGTAAAGCTGTGATGGATGTGGTATCCTTCAAGGCCCCTGAGCCAGTGGAAACAACAACCCAAGCTGCGGAAGCCCTTACAAATGCCTTCTATGAACACTTCCAGGACTGCATGGATCAGGCAATCCCAAATAAAACCAAGACTCTTTCCACAAAGGGCAAGTGTCCAGTCTGGTGGACCCCAGCCATTAACAAACTTTACAATAAGAGGAGAAAGCTATTACATGATAGAACAAAATCCATAAAAGGGAAGTCACCCTGATCATTATTAGTAAAAAATACGAGCACTCATAAAATCAACTAAGGCCAATTTTGAGAGAAAAATTGCCATGGATTCAAAGGAAAATCATAAGGCCTTTTTCAGCTATGTTAGGAACCTGGGTGGAAACTCCCAGATATGCTCAGAATTAGTCCAAAATGATACAAAAATCACTGAACCCACAGACATTGCCAACATACTGGCAGACAGGTTCAGTGCAAACTTCACCCTCTCCCCCTAAAGGAGAGATAACTATCCCAGCCGAGTGTAGCCTCCCGGACATCTCAAATGCGCAGGTGAAAGCTGCTCTCTAAAGCTAAAACACAGCATCAATGGGACTGGATGGTGTCCCCGGCTGTGTGCTACACGAGCTAAATGAGGAATTAAACCCGCACATAAGGCAGCTGTTTAATCTCAGCCTTACCACAGGATACGTGCCCAAGGAGTGGCGTACGGCAACTGTTGTCCCACTCCACAAAGGCGGTGCCTCTACGGACCCTGGTAATTACCGCCCCATAAGCTTAACAAGTCTAGTCTGCAAAGCTATGGAGAGGATCATAATGGAGCTCATAAACAAAGATATAGCGGACTTGCAGACATTGGACCCGACCCAGTTTGGCTTTGTCAAGGGAAGATCATGCCTTTTGAACTTGGTCGACTTCTTGTCACCAAGGCCATTGATGAGGGAAAGGCAGTCCATACAGCCTACCTTGACCTTGCAAAGGCTTTCGACACAATACCCCACTCGGGTATTGTAGAAAAACTTACCAGCTTAAATGTAAACCCATATGTCACAAGATGGGTTGCAAACTGGCTTAAGGACAGAACCCACAGGGTTAGAGTTGCTGGCGCTGTCAGACTCCAAGCCGGTCACAAGTGGTGTCCCACAGGGCTCGGTCCTTGGCCCCCTATTGTTTGGCATCTACTTCTCAGAAGTACAGGCCAACATAGGAGGACTTTGGCTGACAAAGTTTGCAGACGACTGCAAACTGGGCGCCATAGTGGAAAGTGCATCAGACACTGATATCCTTCAGAAGGGACTCACGGAAACAGATAGCTGGTGCCAGAGCCATGGCCTGAAGTTAAACGCCAAAAAATGTATAGTCATACCCTTCGGGAAAAACAAGGTAACCCCAAGCTACCATATAGGTGGCAATCCACTAAGCACAGAAGAGGTTATCAGGGACCTGGGGACCCAGGTTGACAGTGGCCTTTCTTTTGACACTCACATTGCTAAAGTGGTTAGAAAGACCTTCTACATTGCCCACCTGATCATGAAGGGATTCACATCCAGATCTAGTGAGGTTATTGTTCCCCTGTACTCTTCACTTATCAGACCAATGATCGAGTACAATGCCCCATTCGGGATGCATCTCACCCGACATCTGCAGCAATTGGAGAGACCCCAAAAGTTCCTCACCAAAAGGATAAAGGGACTCCAAAATCTGTCATATGCTGCCAGATTGAAGAAACTCCAGCTCTATTCAGTCGCATACAGTCTGCTCAGAGGTGACATGTGCCTGACATACAAGGCCATGTCCAACCCGGAATTAATGGACATGCTCCACCTCAAAAAATCCAAATCCACCAAAACCACTAGAGCAAGCGACTTAAACCTTAGCACGGATATAAATAGGACATGCTGGAGGGATAGATTATCACTCAGACTCCCTATGCTGTGGAATAAAATCCCGGTCCATGTGAGGCAGAGCACCTCGCTGACTCTGTTCAAGAGAAATCTAGACCTGTGGATGGGAGATCGTAGGTTTACCCCGGGAATCATCTCTGTGTCACTGCTGGACAGAGGCACAACAAACTAATGGGCACAGTATTTTTTCATATAAGGGGTGGCGTAAGCCACAAAAATTTGGGCTAGGCTTATAAATGCCTTAGGGCAGATAGCCTAGTATAAACCTATGAACCTATGTCATTTTGGAAGCCAGAAGGCCTAGTGCTGGAAAAGAGATTCTGTGCTTGGACCCAGGCACAAGAAACTGATGCAGCTATGCCAAATATTACTCAGATTTTGCAATATTTAACTGAGATGCTGGACAAAGGCCTATCTTTTTCATCTATTAAAATTGATTCCACTGCCATTTTGGCTCATTGCAATGTAGAGCCACCAATCTTTTCACATCCCTTATTAAAGCAGTACCTCAGAGGAGCCAACAATTTAAGACCTCTGAGGAGATCACCAGTGCCTGCATGTTTCCTCAACTATGTCTTGGAAAAACTCACCCTGCCTCCTTTTGAGCCAGTGGCTACTGCTGATATAAAGTGTTTATCTTAGAAAACGGCTCTGCTCCTAGCAATAACTTCTGCAAGACGAGTTTCAGAGCTACAGGCACTCATGGCTGTGGAACCTTATTTTTTATCCAGACAGGGTCTCTTGAGGACAAACCCAACATTTATGCCTAAGGTGGTGTCCAGTGTGGCTCTCAACCAAACTATTCACCTGCCAACCTTTTACTCAAGTCCACAGAACAAGGGGGAGCGAATTCTGCATTCTTTGGACGTACACAGACTGCTTAGATTCTACTTGGACAGAACCGAAGTTTTAAGAAAGAGCAATTACTAGTGGCATATGCTACAGGATCACAAGGAAAGGCAATCTCAAAGCAGACTATTTCAAAGTGGATAGGCCACTGCATTAGTTTCTGCTATGTAGACCATGGCAAGACAGTACCTAAGGGGCATTGGGCCACACTCAACCAGAGCTGCAGCCACTTCAGCAGCCTTTCTCAGGGGAGTACCTACCAAGGACATTTTAGAGGCTGCTACTTGGGAGTTCACTGCACACCTTTGCAAAGCACGGTTACCTGCCTTTTTACTTTTAAATCCAGGGCAGGCTTTGCCACTGCAGTTTTGCAGGGCCTCGTAGCTGCTCCTAATGCTGTTTAGCTCCAGCCTCCCAATCTTAGCTTTGGGACTCAACCCGAATGTAATGACTGCAACAGTGAAACGCCAAACATAGTACAGTTGTGTACACTTACCATAAATGTAGATGTTGGTGTATTCACTGTTGCAGTCCAATGAAGTCTAAGAGGATTTACTAGCATTTATATGCCATTAGGAAGGGACTGCTAATGCTTTCATGCACATGTTTGGCTAGTGCATTCAAGGGCCACTTTTGAATTCTGTATCATCCAGCAAATTGATGAACTGGATAGGGGTAACCTTGGGTGCTTCATCTTGAAAAAGCCGAACTAATTTGGCAATTAGGTTTATATGCATATGCATGGCCAGGGTTGAATGATTACTGCACAATTAATAGTGTACTGAGGGTGAAGGCATTTAGTTTAACATGTAGCGTAGTTGTATATATTTTGTGCGTCAATCCTACTTTTTATATAAGCTTAGCTGATTTGCAATATGATGTATTACAAAATACATCAAATATGTAATCATAGTTCAACAGTGTAGTAAATGTATAAGAATGGTTTATTTAGAGTAATGTTTTTACCGTTTGATTTAAGTGCATCTTTAAAAATGTCACTTCCTGTGTTTGAATGATTAGGCGGTTCATTTGAACTATAAAAGGAGTTTTTGTCAAAGTTGTCTGAGGAAGTTTGCTATTGTAAGCGTACGAAAAGTGCTTTACAAGTAAATAAAAGGCTGTTTTTATCTGTGACCACTACATTTTTCTTAAGTTTTATTTTGGTTTAATAACATGCTCTTCACAGGAAAGGTTTCATCTATTTTTGATTGTGGTATGATATTTTATCCAAATGTACTAAATCTACATTTAAAACATTTAAGTGGTGTCTGAACTTTCATTAGAGGAATTATGATATCTGATTTCCAGAAGTTAAGAGTTTGTGAAGGATGATGGTTTCCCTTTCTTCCCTTTATCATCCCAGCATTTGTAAAAGGGCTTTCCACCTAAGCCCTTTTGAGACATTTATTATGCAGGAGGTTTGTATATGTGTTGCTTTAATGAAGTGAAGGTATAAATTTTATGTCCCTATAGAGTCTGTATCAGGTGGGTAATTTTTAAGTCCTGATTTAGAGATGAGGAGGTCCATTCTCAACAACCGCTAGAATTTAAACTGCACGCTTTCATTCAGCTTGCTGTATAAATTAGCTCCGCCCCTTACCCCTTTTGACATAGCACAACCAACACAAAAACTTCTTCTAAAGATGTTAATGCTATTAGGAGGCTAAATGAGAATCTCCACACCAGTATGGCTCTCCTCACCATGGAGTTATAGATGCTTGAGCAGGATTTGAGGCAGTCTAAGATGGTATCCTTTTTTTGTAAGGAACCTCTGTGGATGCTCCAGTGTTGCATATGCCTGGTCAGGTACATGCCAAAGGGGGTACACTGTAGTTCATGATTGTACTTTGCCTTCATAAGACCAATGATCTCTTTGGACTGAATGCCATATCCTTGCTTTCAAGTTATGCAACCTAAAATGATTTCCTTATTACTATAGACACATGGTCAAAGTTAAAGTTGCTTTCTATATGCATTCCCAAATACCAGACCACATGGTCTACCCTCAGGGATGTATTATCAATGTAGTAATTTGTGGGAGTGGCCTTCTTGCTGAAATGTACTATTATGCACTTGACATGGAGTTAACACTTTGATTCAAGCACCAGTTTAGTCTGTTGGGCTGCCTTGGAGAGTATTTGTATCTGGGAGGGGGGATTTAATGACTGTAACTGAATTTGCAGTCTGCCTCTTCTTTAGAGAAGTAGGTGCCAAACAGGAGCATTCCCAGCACTGTTGCATAACTTGAAAGCAAGGATGTGACATTCGGATCCAAATATGTCATTGCTCTTATGAGGACAGAGTACAATAGAGCAATCATTGACTTCAAAGCCCCTTTGGCATTTACCTGACCAGGCATATGCAACACTGGAGCCTCCACAGAGGTCTTCTAAACCATGTATCATTTTTTAAAAGGAACAAGTCCTGTGTAGACTGTCTAAAGTCCTTGTCCTCTTATCTTGAGGCTGCTGGGTGGTGACCTGTACTTGGCCTTCAAAGCATCTTGTGATCCAGCCTTGGCAGACCTGCACATCCACAAAAACTGGCTTTAGCAACGTTTGATCCAAGGACCTAAAACCTCACCTGCAACATAAATGGGACATGCTGGAGGGACCGGTATGTGTCTCAGGCAATCCCTTCTGTGGAACAGGCTTCCCATCCATGTGAAGCAAAGTTCTTCCCTGCACTTATTCGAGCAAAACTTGGATCAAGGTAAGGGAACTGTAAATTTACCCTGGGTCTGGCACTTGTCTCTATTTGAGAGGGAAGATTGTAAATGCTCTTCCACTCCTGCCCATGTATACACCCACAACAAAAAAATTTAAGGGGCCAATACAACACTTTTGGGAAGCATGACTAGGCTTAAAAAGGCTCATTAATGTTGTTAGCTTAGTATTCTATGATCCATATGACATTAGTTTTGATACATTTCACTCATTGTTCTCCCCGAAAAGTGGAGGTAGGTGATAGCAAATTGCATACATACCACCTTTTCTTATTTTAAATTTGGGATGCATTCATAAGATCAAATGACCAAATATCTAAGGCTGTAACATAACATTGACCACAAAAGGTTAAAACACAAGGTTGAAGTTCTTTACCGCTCTACAACAGGGACTGTTTTTTTACCTTGTGTGTGTTGCTTCTGGTTGGCATGTGTGTGTGTGGTAGCAGGGGTTTGTGGGTGGCTTTTGTGTGTGTGGTAGCAGGGGTTTGTGGGTGGCTTTTGTGTGTGTGTGGTAGCAGGGGTTTGTGGGTGGCTTTTGTGTGTGTGTGGTAGCAGGGGTTTGTGGGTGGCTTTTGTGTGTGGTAGCAAGGGGTTTGTGGGTGGGTGGCTTTTGTGTGTGTGGTAGCAGGGGTTTGTGGATGGGGTGGCTTTTGTGTGTGTGGTAGCAGGGGTTTGTGGGTGGCTTGTGTGTGTGTAGTAGCAGGGGTTTGTGGGTGGGTGGCTTTTGTGTGTGTGGTAGCAGGGGTTTGTGGGTGGGTGGCTTGTGTGTGGTAGCAGGGGTTTGTGTGTGTGTGTGGTAGCAGGGGTTTGTGTGTGTGTGTGGTAGCAGGGGTTTGTGTGTGTGTGTGGTAGCAGGGGTTTGTGTGTGTGTGTGGTAGCAGGGGTTTGTGGGTGGGTGGCTTGTGTGTGGTAGCAGGGGTTTGTGGGTGGCTTTTGGTTGGCTTGTCCCCACCCACGACGATTGTAGTATATTCGGGGTTTTGTGTTTCTACCTTTTGTGGTTGATAATACGGCCTTTTATATTTTGGTTGTTTAGGTATCCATTTATAGATGCAGGCTTCTTTCTTCCAGAATATTCCCAAACATCCATGCTGCTGTTGAGCCTTGGCCTAGGTTATTGGAAAGCTGCCATCCCTCTGGCCAACCTTCTATGAAACATTGCAGCTAAAAGGCAGGCTTCTGTTTTGTGTGACAATGTGGGTCCTTTGAGAAAGCTGTCTATTCTGATGCCTGCATAGCTAACCTCTGCTAAAGCAGTGTTAAACTTTTACTGTATGCCTCCTCTGAATCTGTATCTGGCACCACCATATGGAGAAATTTTAGTTGTACCAAGTATACATTTCTAGTGGTATAAATACCACCTTTGGCTTGCTCTGAAAAGAAACAGCTAGCTGGTTGGGATGAACTTGGTCAAAGCAGAAATAAAAAAAAAAAGCTGAACAGGTAAAAATAAAATTTTTATCTTTTGTGCCTGTGCAATTTAATTGCCAGATGGAAAGATTTGCCTGGTAAACGGGAAATCTTGTTCGCAAAAAATCTTTACTGTTCCCCGAGAAGCATATTCTCTGGGAACCAGTGCAACTGGAATTCTTTGTTGTGCCTGAAGTTTCAGATGGAACAAAAGTGGGTTATAGTATCTTTAGCCTGGGATGCTGAGGTAGGAATAGTCAAATTCTCTCGACTTGTATTGCCTTGGTTGGCAGACTAGTCCATTCACTTCACAAAGTGATAATATACTGTTCAGTCATAACACTCTTCCTGTTATGGTATATCAGCAAAACCCAGATCTTGCTTTCTATTCCTCTAACTACAGTACAAGCCTGTCAGTCTTTGGCTTGTGACCACATAGTCATATATTACCATGATTTACATCTCTCATCACACTGGCAACTTAACACCTAGTTGGAATGGTAAGGTAACATCTGTTTGCTGACATACTTTAAGGAAAAATCACAGCCTAAGGCTGTCAGTTTAGGGTTGATTTTTCACTATTGATTTATTAACTGGGTAAGTCCAATGGAGATGGTTGCCCCTTTTCAGGGGCAACCTAGGTGCACATTCTGGTTATATCACTGACTTAGAATCTCCCAGTAAGCAACTGGAGAAGGAAGGCATACAATTCTGTACCCTGGACTACACAAAGCAGCTCCTTAACAGCTCGGTGCCTTATTCATTTGCACGAACTACCAGACGGCTGTTCAGCCATAACGATGTCCAGTTTATCAGCAGTAACTTCAGATTGGTCTGAATCCCATTCTGTAGTTGCTGGAGATGTTTATATAGGTTCAAGCATTTCTATTTGCTTCTTGCCTGCTCCTTTTTTTTCCTCCAAGACATACAACCACTCTTGTTACTTGACTGATGTAAACTATGCTTAGCAGCAGTAACAAAATTCCACCATTTTTACTGCTATAAATATAGCTGCAGCAGCATTGCCCAATTTCTAAATTCCATATTTACTTCCTCTCATTTTAGACCAGAAGACCCTTTCCATATTTGTTGCAGTGAATGTGGCTTACAGCCTGAGGCAGCAAAGCAAGCCCTGCACTACCAACAAACCTGATTTGACAGGGGGTTTATCTTGTGCTGTAATGAAAGTGCATTTTTCTGCAGACTGAGATTGCTTAACTCCTGGAGTCCCTTTTGGCAACTGTCCCCACAGTCAGTATTTTTAAACGGATCTTGTATTAGAGTTCACTAAAGAAACCAATGTCTCCTATCTGGGATGTGGACTTTGCTTATATCTGCAGTTGTTCTGTGACCGTGTGTTGAGGTGAGAAATTGCTTTCTAACGTAATGAGTCATTTGAACTCTGCAACAGCTGGGAGAAGATGGTAAAACAAGTGCCATGCAGCATGTGATTTGTTATATTTCTTGCCAGAAATTTTCCACAGTTGATCATTTTGAGGAATAAGTTTCACTACCAGCTCTGTAGTTCCTATAAAAGTAGCCTTTTCTTGAAGTAATGAGTTGGCACATTCTGGGCAAAGTATGTGTCTGACTGAGCACTTTTTCCTTCAATAATAAACGGTGGGCACTTAAGTCCATGCAGGAGTGCCTGTGTGATTATTGGAAGAAGTTTGATCCCACCGGTTTAATTCCTGGGAGGCTAACTTTAGGTGGACTTGAGGTCTTTCAAAAGTAAAGTCATCTGTGAGCATAACAGGCTTTCATTTAAAGAAAATAAAATGCTGGAGGAGCTCCATTACTACATGTAAACTGGCCTGTTTGAAGGATTTTGGTAAGGTGAAACCGAAGCTCTTCTGTTAACACTGTAGTTACCATTAGACATCTCCCTAGCTGCATCAACATAAGGTTTTATAGTACCCTTGTTCTGTAGCATGTCTGAGAGCTGTTCTTCCTCCTAAAGAAAGTAAGCTTTTTAAACAAAGCTGAGTGAAAGAATTCTTCAGGGTTGTTAAGAGTTTAAAAGTATTTTTAAATCAGAGCTGAGAGTATATTTTTTCCTGTGCTTGTGCAAACATATATTATGTTGGCTCCAGGATATTTAACATCTACATAATTCTGCACCTAGTTAAAGTAACGTTGTTCCATGTGTAACTTGGACATTTTGCCCCATGTTCTACTTTTTACCATATATTAAGTAATTAGCAGTGTTTTATGGTGTCCAAGAATATATAATGGATGTCTGTGGGGTCTCTGTCCTTGTAATGCTGTAACAATTGTGGTTATAGGCATCATTTTAATTAGTTAGAAAGGAACTGTGTTTCGCCCTTTGCATACTTTCAGGAATTCCCCAGTGCTGTCAGTGGAGTTTTCCTTATTTGATTGCCTGCTATAATCCTGTTCTGATTTGTCTCTACTTGAAATCCATTGATCTGCATTTTAATAGGCAGTGAATAGCACAATATGATATAGTAACTTTGTTCCAGGACTGATACCAATATCCTGGACCTGAATGAAGTATGCATCCTGTATAGATCACATGAGGAGAATTTCTTATTAGGCTTGATATTCTTTTATACTACTGATGATGGGCATGCATAATTTTGCCAGAAATTCTGTCCTCTTACAGTCAAGCAAAAAAAAAAAAATGTATGAGATATTGTTTACATATCATCAGGCATGTTGCTTCTTTGACTGCATCTATACACATTTGCATTGTGAACTTCACAACTGCTATTTGTAGTTAAGTTGACTTCCTTTTCAGTTCCGTCATCCTCAGCAGTGCTTTTCCTTGTAAGCTGCATTTCTAACTTTTAGTTGTAGAATTCTTGTTTGCAATTTTGCAGTTCAGGAATGTACATTTCCCACCTCTGGGATAATTGCTTGAGTTTTGGCAGTATGCGAACATGTTCTTCCTGTCTTTTCTACTTTATGAATAAGAAATGTGTATATAGATGTTTAGCCATTCTGTCAGTAATGTTTAATTCACTTGTGCTTCTTTATATCTTTTTTCTGTTCCCCTCCCCCTGGTGTTCTGTTAATGAGCTGCTGTTGTCGGACTGTATTCTCCCTTACTTGGGAATCTCAATTACCCCCCCCCCCCCACAGTATGCAGCATCACATAATGCATAATACTATGGGATTCTCTGTATGCATCCCTAGTGCGTCACTAGTGGCTGATATATGCACATCTGCAAAATGGGGCCTGTGGTGCTGTCCCCTTCACAGATGTTTCCATGCATCTGCCTTTTCTAGCTTAGTGGACAAGGACTCTGCCGTATGCTATCCCTGATCTCTGCCACATGAAATGCCTGTCAGTACTTGTGGGTGCACACCAACTGTCTTCTTCCCTCGGGGTGGGTGATCAGGTTTACCCAGACTTTCCCTATCCCCTTCTCAGCCCAGACTCTCAGAACTTCATCCCCACCAACACAGAGCCAAGCACTCATTTGCTTTGTCATTGTTGCACCTTTCAACTTCAGATCTCTTGATGTTGCAAAGTAGTGCTAGAGTATACCATGTAGGGACTGGGAATACCTACATTTTAAGATGTCCATTTTTAGTCTAGAACTTTTCTCCTGATAGTGTGAAGGTAAATTGACATTTCCAGGCAGATGAATAGAAAGGACACCACTGTCTGTGCCTGCCAGGTGGTGTGCTTAAGATCTCAAGTTTGCTTGTTGTCACAAAGCAGTGTAGTCTAAAATGATGTGCTTTATTACTCATTTTTTTTCTAATTCTTACACATTTTGACAGGCCTATTTATCTTATGGCTATCCATCTTACATGTAGATATTCAGAAAGAAGGCCATGGAAGGAGGCATTTCACTGTAACCATCTGTTTTCCTCCTATAGCTGATCCTGTTTTCATTTAAAGTTGCTACTTATCTTGTGTGGATCCAGCTTCTGCCCACTGTATTCTGTACAGTGTATTTCTGTCTCCATGACAAAGCAATGATAACCTTGAAGTTGAGCACCAGTTTAGCTTCATTCCCTCATGCTTCAGATGTCTGTCAGCTTTGACACTTCCTGTTTTTCTCATTATGGTATATGTTAAGGATACCATTCATATTCCCCAGTACTTCTGTGTTTTAAAGTATGTATATTTGGAGCCTCTGCCTTCTTTAATGCTTTAACACAATTACTGGTCTTTGCCACATATTTAGTCATTTCAGCAAGTTTGTATTTTCAGATGTTGCGTCTCAAGAATGTCGAAGTTGCAGCCACCTTGTAGAAAAGGGAAAAACTACAAGGATTCATGAGTCTGAAGATGTCCTAATTTTTACCTTTAGCTGTATGTTGAGAGAATAGTGTTTATAGCTACAGAGAAAGCTTTCAAGAAAGAGTATATCATTCTGCACCAAATAGGACTGATGTGTTGCTGCATAGAAGCTATATAAGGGAGACCATATTCACTGCCTAATCTTTCTGGCATTTGTCTCCATTCAGGTGACAATAGTAATTTAGTTTGTAATGAGTAGTATTCCAGTTAATACTGTGGCACTTGTGGGTTCAGGAGTAGTTTTATTGTGTACATCATTGCAATGATTTTTCTTAAATCTGTTATGCTTATACTTTGATATTGTCTTCATTAAAGAAGGTTTCCTTTTTTGTTGGGTATGTGCCACTACCTTTACATTTTAAATCTACCCTCAAAACATTTTTAAAGCATGGCTGTTTTACCTTATTTCAGATTCTTAACTTTTTTCTTTTCCTCCTTCCCCAGTGTCTTGCCTTTTGATGCTGTTGTCTGTATGTACCGGTTTTTAGGAGCAGACAAGTGTATGTATCCATTTATCGCTGAGCGGAAGCAAGCAATGAACAACAATGAAACTAAAAATGGAATTTAGAATGTGGACTTCTAGCCTGAGCATCATTGTGGTGTACTTGAGTTAACATGAACATAACTCTGCAAACATTTTGAAACATAGTATTCAACTTCAGTGACTGAATTGAGTGTTGCACTTCTCGGATACAAAATGGTTTTAGTTTACCGTGGCATTCTGCAGGATAAATAAACCTGTGTACTGAAGGGGGGTTCAGCTTGTTGACTTAAGTATTTTGGAAAATAATGCACCGTTAATTAGAGCAAGCATCCTTTAGTGTCATTGTCACTGTATGTACAATCTAGTCACTTTTTTTCCCTTGTCTTAGAGTTGCACTGTGGTATTTTTCTTCATGCAGTCTTTATTTTGAAAACCAGTATACATTTTCTGAGATTAGAGATTTTTTTTTTCTTTGGAATTGGTTTCAACTTGGAAATTTTGTATAACATGGATCCGTTCTGGGTACTGTGTAACACAGTGATCTTGCTGCTGGTGTTGCTGCACTTGTTTGTTTTTAATATTATTGGTGCTTTTAAACACTTACTAGCAGCTTAACCTTTTTAATGTAAAAATCAGTGTAGCTTGTTCTGTAACTTTATTACCCGTTTTGAAAACGTGTACTAAAGAAATGGACAGACTGTTTTCAGTTTTATTTCACTTAAAACACAAGCTTCTAAGTGGAGCAATGAAAGACACATTTTTGTGCAAATTTCTCCTATTCATGGGAGAGGAACCTAATAAGTTGTGATCACCCCTGTGCTGGATTTCTGCAGTGTGGAAAGAAATATTCAAGGCACAGGCAGATCTGACGAAAGGTATGCAGTATACCTTAGCACTACAAATAACTAAGTAGATAAAGTGGAAAACACAAGCCACAGTGTTCACAAAATACTGTGGCAAACATTGTTATTCTAACAAAGCTGTATCGGCTGTTACATGGAGAAGTCTCCTTAGCTGCATTTGGAGCTACGCTACTTTCTGCAGTAGTGTACAGCATATTTGTAGCAGGTGCGGACACATTTTAGGATACAAATTTGCACAGCCCTGCAGTCATTCTGTTGCAGTTCTACAGCTGGACCATTCTCCTTTATAATGTAGGTCAGAGGTGAAGTAAATTTGAGTGAAACCATTTACCCTGGCATCCATGATTGCTATGTTTGGTCTAAAGTTGTAAATTTAGTGCCACTAGATTGGGGTATATTAAGTACTGTAGTGAAGTAAAACAAAGAAATTCAAGGACTAATTTGTCATGCTGATTGCCTCACTTACCGGTGGTGAAGCAACACTAAGAACAGAAGATGCTGGCAACTGTACAAAGATGCGAGGGGGAATGAATACTGAGTGGGTGGTTTGACTTGAATGTTAAACATGTCAGAATGCGTACAATATTTTTAAGAAATATTTGGAAAGGAAGCAGCTACTATATTTAGATTACTAAAATGTCATTTCTTAGTACTGGACTATTTCTTCAAAGAAAACCATTTTTTGGTTGTGCCATGCTTCCTGTGAGAATTTTTCCAGCCACATAAGTGGACATCCTGTTTGGCTATTCTTTAAACTGATCAAATCATCCTTTGCATCTTATTTCTGAGGAGCAAAACACAATTTTCTACCCTTAAAATCTGCATGCCCAGGAGTAGTTGATACTGCTTAGTAAATGTTTGCATTGGATCAGTGCAGTATGGGCATTTTTGTAGAGGTGCAACAAGGCCTCGTATAGTGATTAGCGAAACACTCTGAGAAATGTGTCCCACATTTGCAGTATTGTTGTGACCACAGCATTTTGTGTGCCTTGAACTTGGTAATGTTTTGGTCAGCCTGTGTATTTGTTTGTTTGAATTTTAAGAGCCTGAATGAAAACTTCTACCTCCTCTTTCCAGTTGTATATCATTCATTTAATGTAAATCTGTTCATATATTCTGTGTTTTTACCTTTTTTAGATTTTCATGTAGACCAGTGTTAGTAACTGAAAGTGAATTTTGTTTAGGAAATCATTCTAACTTAAAATAAAAAAATCTAGATGATACAGGAAGTGTGTGTTTTTTTTCCTTTAATCTTTTGCGCCCTGCATGTGAAGCAGCTGGTGAAAGGGTAGGCTATATTGATCATTTTAATTTTTTCATTACTCATCACATTGGTTTTCCTGTATTGCACTTCCATATTTAAAAGCTTACTTCAAAGCTTATTTCATTGTTAAAATAAATCAATAACACGGGAAGACACTCAAGTTCTGGGCTATGACTGGATGTTTTCTGGATTTTACTAACCGTCCTGCTCCAGAACTCTCATCATTGTTAGAGTAACTTGTTTAGTTCAAGCTGCAGATACAAATGCTAGCAGGGTAGGCAACCAAGTATGGCTCCTAAAAGGCAGTTGCAGGTGTACGACTTGACATTGGCTTGCATGTAGCATTAATCCTTTACAAAATCCCATCCGTCAGTTGTGAATAAATTAACATGCTTGCCCCCCCTTGCACCTTGAAATGTAAATTGCGGTTTGTCAAATTGCATATTGACAGTTTCCAGTGATTGCCTGAATGAGAAAGTAATGTCTGCACATGTAATGATGCATATTGCAATTCCATCACTGGCATACCTTTAAAGTAGTCTTCCATTATCAGGCAGCTGTTTCATTGTCCTCTGTATTCTCATATCCAGAGTTAATCATACCAATCGACTGAATGTGCCACCATAAGTAGCAGTGTCCACCCCATGTTTCCTTTACCAGAGCCATATTTCTCGCTTACTATGAGCCTTAAAGCAAACTAAGGTGAGCACTTGCAGTTTGCATTAATGTGGACATTTACAATTTAACAACTGGAAAAGTATTAATCTGAAAACTCAGACCTGAGATGGCAATATCTGCAGCCATCTGGAATTTCAGTCTGCAGGAGCCCATTGGCCAACCCATCTTCCAAGGCTATACATGCCTTTTAGTGGCCTCTGCCAAATCCCTCCATCTCAGATGTTGGGACATCAGTGGTGAATGCCATCTTCAAACATGTCTTGTTGTAGTTCATTGCTTGCGGTACTGTCTTCAGTTCAGTGTCAAACTGCTTTCCAGAGTTACAAATAAGGACCTTCTAGAGATTTTTAAAGTTCTTACTAGATATCTGTCACTGACAGTGAGGTTGAGTAAAGAAAAAATTTGTGTGGATATTTTCCATACTCCAGAAATTTCCATGTGTATTTTGTTTAAGGCCAAACACAACTTGGATGGTTATCCACATGATGCCAGATTTAGTAGGACATTCCATCACAGGCTAAAATCTCTGGAAATAACTAGCTCAGAAAAGAAGCCTGCCTGTATCCATTCTGCAACAGAATTTACCAAGTTCTACATGACCATTCTTTTGAAATGCATAGAAGAGCTTCAGGAAACTGATGGTACCCATTCTGGGTCTGAAGGTTTCCCTACATTTGACCAGAAATTAGATCAGTGAGGTACATTTGCAACCCCCATGGATGCTCCTTGTTCCTACTGCTTCAGTAACATTTTTGGTTATCTGCCAATGTAACTTGGTACTGGCCATCTTTCAAAAGCCCAGGCTTCCCCCCTTTTCTCCCTGTGACTACTGATTAGCTGGGCATATTTTAAGAGAAGTCTTCAGCTGTCACAAGAAGTGTTCAGTCTTTCTGCCATCCAGAAAGTCTGACTCTTCACATGATCCAGTGCTGATTTTTCAGTATTTCTGCAATGCTTTACTGGTGTTTGGGGCCTTTGTTAGATACTCGAGCATGACTAGAGGCAACTTAATGCATAGGATATCTCAGATGTTCGATGTCCCAAAGTTCTCCCTAAACGAGGCAGCTTCCTTCAAGGGGTAAAACAAAATCCCAGCCAAACAAAATTCAGGCATCCAAGAGGAATGGTAGGAAGCTAATTCTATGAAACCAAACGAGGAGTTCCTTTCAGAAAAATATGCAGAGTCACAAACTACCCCATGTCCTTTTTCCTTCTCCCCCAAGACAGTCTCAGCTGTGCTGCCTGGCTGCAAATCTCAGACAAATGGGTTCCCATAATAATTTAGAGGATACTCTTGTCAGTGGATAGTAAACCTTCCCCCTTTTAGGGGAATTCCTTCAAGCTCACCAGACCAGATAGAGCAGTTTCCTCTAGTTCTCAATCACGTGGTAGAAGTAGGGGTCATAGAACCACCACGACAAAAGATTTTACTTGGTCTTTTTGCCACCAAAACAGGAGCACTCCTGCAGACCTGGCCTGGATTTGGCCTCTCAATTTTTGTAAATGTTCCAAAACTCAAAATGCAAACCTTAATTGGGACCTAGTGTTGCTTCCAGATCAGTGTTTCATGGTGACTCTAGATCTTGGACACTAGTATTCCTATTGCTCCCAATGTCAGGAAAATTTTGGAATTTCTGTACCGGGGGGGGTGGGGGTTGTTGGACCCAGCACCTTCATCCCCTGGCTTTTCCAGGTATCAGTACTGGGATTTGTGAAATGAGAAATGCAGCATTGGGATGAACTGTGCCTGAATCCAGGACTCCCTTTCTCTCACCAGACCTTAGTCCAGTCTGCCCAGATGGGACTCTTCAGGCTTGGTGTGGGGAGTAGTGTCCATGGAGGTTCAAGTGAAGGGCTCATGGGGTTCTTGGGACATGCCAAAGCACATTAATGTAAGAAATCATGACAGTGATTCATGCCTTAAGTTCTTCACCACTTGCTGTCTTCTCACTAGCATGATGCAATACCTGAACAAGCAAGGGGGTATTATGTCCTATCCTGTTTGCCAGTGATGGCCTGGGGGATGACTACAGTGTTCTGACTTTAAGGCCCTGTACATTGTCAGAGCAAAATAGTGACGGACTAAGCCTATCCTAGACACTCATGAGTGAAACCTATGTGCAGAGGTCTTCCATGCCTTGATCCAGATTTGGGGGGACACTTGATTACATCTGTTTGCTTTCCAAAACAATTGAAAAAATTATGTTTAAGACATCCTTGTAGCTGTGTTTTGGAAGACTGTCTCACTGTCATTACCATGGTCAGGAATATTCCTGTATTCATTTCAACCCTTTCCAATGATTTCCAAGGTAACGCTATCTGAATCTTTAGAAGTAACAAAGATCATTGTCATAATCCATGTCTTGTCCAGGCAAAGTTTTCTCCCTTTTCAATGGAATTGGCCAAGGGCAATTACTATAAGCTTCCTCACAGATTGGACCTGGTAACACAGCAAGGGCAAGTGGAACACCCCAAATTGGAGCAAATGCAACTGACAGTCTGAATTTTTTTTTTTCCTGATACCATTAAGCACTGCTTCCATGTGGATGTGCAGCATGTATTTAAGGAAGCAAGAAAACCTGCAACTAAAAATCTTGCATTTTCTGGATGAAGCCTAGCCAGATGTTTTTCGTGTTTCACTGTTGCAGTCATTACATTTGTGTAATCTTGCTGGCAGGTTGCCCTCAGCCGGCCTGAATTCCAAAGTCTTGGCTCCTGCGTCAGCTGCTGTCACCCCTTCCCTGACGACAGGTCGTTGGGGGTATAAAAGAAGCAGCCAACGCTATTTTCTTCAGTCTTTCATGCTGCGTGGTGCCTGAAGCAGAAGCAGTTCGCAAGTGCCAGTCGGCCGACTCCTGAGATTTCAGATCCAAAGTCTTCAATAAGTACCCCATTGGGGAAACTTTTTTTTCTTGCTCCAGACCGATGTCAGAAAGTTAATTGCATTTCTTGTGGGAAGCAATGCCTCATAAGAATTTTCATTCTTACTGTATTCCTTGCCTAAGCCCTGATCACGTTTCTGGTTGTCTGTTTTGTTCTAGATTTAACCAACGCACTATTAAGCGTTGGTATGATTTTGCTTTAAACTATTTTGGACACCAGTTTAATTATCCAGAAATGTCATCTGATAGCCATACGACTACTGGAGTTCACAAAAAACGCAAAGGAAAGACAACAGAGGCCCAAAACCAACTACTAAGCTTCTCCTAAGCCAGTCACTGGTTCGCTGGTCCTCAGGTGCTTTCGCAGTCCCTGACGCCCACTACTTTAGACTCGCAGCCGCCACTGACTCCCACGTGGAGTTGGCCATGCCGTTGGAAACTCAAGGTATTAGAGCCTCTGATATTATACCTTCAGATGGGTCCAGAGCCACTGAGCAGGCACCGGCTTCTGAGGGTGTCTTCAGGCCTAAACACCTTTACATCAAACTGACTTCAGCTTCCAAGGCAAAGACTAAAGCACCTTCTAAAGCAAAGAAACTGTCAGGCCTCTATGCCCAAAAAACAGATGCTCAAAATGGCCGAAGACTATTACCTTGATCAGGGGTTCCCATCCCCCTCCTGATAAGAGGCCTAGGCAAGAGACTGACTATGAATCATCAGGTTTCCATTTCTTCTGATTCCTCTTCTGATCAGGAATATTCTCTTCCCCCCCTATGAGGATTCTGATGCTGAAGGATCTATAGCTTCAGCTTCTCCTCCAGAGGACTATTCTTTTGGGGAACCTTACATACCATGAGGGAGCATTTCCACTGGGAGAGCCAAGATTTTTCAGAATCTAAGAGGCTCAGGGATTTCCTTTTACTACCTCCACACAAGCCACTAGCCATCCCACCTGTGTTAGACATTGTAGATGTGTTTTCGGAGTCTAGTCTTACCCCTGAATCCTTACCCTCCAGCTCCTGTTAAGCCTGACCGATATTACAGGGTTCCTGACTCTCATAAATTCCTTTTTAAAAACCCTGCTGCAGACCCAGAAACTATTTCTCAGGGTCCCAAAGGAGTTAAGGCTTCCACTGCAAAAAACCCTACCCCCTCTTACAGAGATGCTAGGGCACTGGATAGATGGGGGAAAAAGGCTTGCACATCTGCTAAGGGCCTTAAACTGTCAGTTTCATATGCTCAAATATCAGCAACATGTCTCAATGTGCCGAAAACAAGGAAATGCAGGATTTATTGCGTGCAGCTGAACAAGTTGGAAGGCATACTTTGCAATGTGGTTTTGATTCTTTAGAGGCCACCTGCAGGGCCGCAGTTACAGGTTCTGTAATTAGGAGGCATGCTTTTAAAGGAACAAAATCTGCCTGATCATGTTCAAGTTAAATTATTAAATGCAGCTTTACAGCATACTTTTGTTTGGTGATAAGGCAGAAGAGGTGTTAAAGAAAATGGAGGACAAAGCTAAATCTATGCAAACGATCAAAGATTTTTTTAGAAGTACAGCCACCTAGGTTTAGTAGACACTGGCCAACAAAGAATTGGTTCTTTCCTGTGTCAGACCTCAAAGGGGCAGATCCAGACTCCCTAGAGGCAGACCCCAGGTGCAAGGTTCATACCGCTCAAAGCAATGGGGGGCTTCTACCTCCAAAGTTGGAGAAGACAAATCACAACCATACAGGAAGTAGTCCCAATGACTTCCCCCTGCCTGCACCAATCACTTATCTCCTAGCAGCACACTTAGGGGGAAAATTAGCACTTTTTTTTCTCAAAACTGGCACATTATAACCCAGGACAAGTGGGTCCTAAATATTGTGTCACAAGGCTACAAGTTCCATTTCCATACCCTGCCAAAAGCAAACTGCTGGCCAGATCTGCCAAAAAATCAATGGGCAGAGGCACAAAAACAAGTCTCATTCCTCATGGACATGGGGGCCATTCAACAAGTACCAGAGCAAGAGCAGGGACAAAGATTTTGCTCAAGACTGTTCTTGGTACCCAGAAAGGACCAGGCATGGAGGCCAATAATGGACCTATCTATTTTGAACACATTCCTGGATATACCAAAATTCAAGATGTTGACTTTGCAGCAGCTTCTGCCCATGCTGGGCAAGAAAGATTAGCTTGTGACTTTAGACCTAAAAGAGGCATATCTGCATGTCCCAATCAGACACCTATGCAGAAGATGCCTCAGATTCAAGGCTTGCTCAATGCATTACCAATTCTCTGCACTGCCCTTTGGCTTATCTACTGCGCCCAGGGTCTTTACAAAGTGCCCGGCACCAGTAATTGCATTCTGCAGCCAAAGAGGAATACAAATATATCCTTACTTGGATGACTGGCTAATTCAAGCAGAGAACAGGGACATTCTTCTACAGCATCTGGCATTTATGAAAAGACTTCTAACATGTCTAAGGTACACAGTCAATGAAAAGAAATCAAAACTAGTACCCTCAAGAGATAATATTGCTGGGTGCAAGCTTAAATACTACTGCCCAGATGGCTTATCTCATGACAGACAAAGGCAACTGACTACCTATTTCAAAATGTTGGCAGCAAAGGCCCAGTTATCTGCAAGAAAAATTCTGCAGGCTTTGGGCTTCATGGCATCCTGCATTCATGGCATCCTGCATCCTACTAATTCCATGTGCAAGACTGCATATGAGGAAACTTCAATGATACTTAAGTGTTTGGACTCAACATTGCCACAGCCTGGAAACTATGATTACTCTCATTCCCTGCAAAGGCTCGTCACCAAAACAAGGCACAGCCATTCACATTACCCCCAGCCAGGCAAACACTAACAACGGATGCATCAGATTATTCCTGTGGGGCCCACATGACAGGAAGGTGCATTCATTCAGGGCACATGGACCTCAAACCAAATGCATCTACATATCAATCAGAGATGCTAGCAGTTCAAAATGCCCTGACAGCCTTCAAGGACCTACTTCATCCAGGACAACTACTGATAAAGACAGCACCATGGTCATGTGGTATATAAACAAGCAGGGGGGGGTATGCATTCTTACCCCCTTTGCAGACCAGCCATGACTTTGTGGGACACCACATTGACACCAAGTACATCTGCAGGCACAATTATTGCCAGGAAGGAAAAATACTCAACTAAGCAGAAACCTCATGGATCCCCATGAGTGGCAACTGGATCCACAAGTCTTCAGCATAAGGAAATGGGGATGCCCGGACATAGATCTATTTGCCTTCCCTCAGAATTGCCAACTAAAAAAGATTCTGCACAAGGATTTATCACAGACAAGCATGGAAAGTGGACGCCCTATCAGTATATGCACTTCCCCCTCTGCCTCTCCTCCCCAAGGTACTCCTAAAGGTCAGACAGGAGAAGCCAAAGATGATACTGATTGCCCCAGACTGGCCCCACCAGTACTGGTATCCAATATTAAAGAGCTTGTCTCAATGCCCAGCTTGGACCTTACCTCAAATACCTTATCTGCTGTCCCAGCAAAACAGTCAGATCCTGCACAGCCAACTCGGAACTTTAAACCTGACAGCATGGCAAATAATGTAGTCATACAAAACGCACCTCTCAGTAAAGCTGTGATGGATGTCATTTTGGAAGCCAGAAGGCCTAGTACTAGAAACTCTTATGCTGGAAAATGGAAGAGATTTTGTGCTTGGAACCAGGCACAAGGAACTGATACAGCTGTGCCAAATATTCCTCAGATTTTGCAATACTTAACTAAGATGCTAGACATCTATTAAAATTCATGCCTCTGCCATTTTGGCTCATTACAATGTAGAGCCACCAATCTTTTCTCCTCTCTTTTATTAAAGCAGTACCTCAGAGGAGCCAAAAATTTAAGACCTCCAAGGAGATCACCAATGCCTGCATGGGACCTCAACTATGTCTTGGAAAAACTCACCCTGCCTCCTTTTGAGCCAGCTGCTACTGCTGATATAAAGTTTTTATCTTGGAAAACAGCTCTGCTCCTAGCAATAACTCCTGCAAGATGTTTCAGAGCTACAGGCACTCATGGCTGTGGAACCTTTTATAATTTTTTATCCAGACAGGATCTCTGAGGACAAACCCAACATTTATGCCCAAGGTGGTGTCCAGTGTGGCTCTCAACCAAACTATTCACCTGCCAACTTTTTTATCCAAATCCACAGAACAAGGAGGAGAGAATTATGCATTCTTTGGATGTACACAGCTTAGATTCTACTTGGACAGAACCAAAGTTCTCAAAGACAGAGCAATTACTAGTGACATGCTGCAGGATCACAAGGCAAGGCCATCTCAAAGCAGACTATTTCAAAGTGGATAGGCCACTGCATTCATTTCTGCTATGTACACCATGGCAAGCCAGTACCCAAGGGCATTAGGCCACACAACCAGAGCTGCAGCCACTTCAGCAGCCTTTCTCAGGGGCGTACCTACCAAGGACATTTTAGAGGCTGCTACTTGGAGTTCAGTGCACACCTTTACAAAGCACCATCATCTGCCATTCTACTCTAAATCCAGGGCAGACTTTGCCACTGCAGTTCTGCAGGACCTCATTAGCTCCTAATGCTGTTTAGCTCCAGCCTCCCAAGCTTAGCTTTGGGACTCTACCCAAATGTAATGACTGCAACAGTGAAACACACTAAGAACATAGTACAGTTGTGTACACTTACCATAAATGTAGATGTTTGAGTGTATTCACTGTTGCAGTCCAGGTTACCCACCCAACATCCCCCTTTTCTTCTGATGGAACCTATCTTTCCTTCTCTGATTTATACAACCTATGGTGTATTTGCTTGTAGATGAAGGTAAATTTTATATCTGTGCATGTAGTTATACGCATCTAAATTTTGGCAACCCTTTTGGGGGGCACCTGACATCTGGGGCAAGAAAAACTAAAGAAAATGGCGTTTGCTGCTTCTTTTATACCCCTGATGACCTGACATCAGGGAAGGGGAGACAGCAGCCGATGCAGGACCCAAGACTTTGGAATTCAGGCCGGCTGAGGGCAACCAGCCAGCAGGATTATCCAAATGTAATGACTGCAACAGTGAATACACTCCATCTACATTTATGGTAAGTGTGCACAACTGTACTTAACTGAGGCCCCAGAAAGGTTTCAACCCATATGGTTTTGAAATATTTGAGGTATGTGGAGATGGTTTGCCATATGCTTCTATCAAAGTACATCTTGTCACCATCTGTTTGCTTATGTATCTCACACTTCAGACATTCATAAGTACTAGGCTAGCTACCTTTGCAGGCCATTTTAAGTCTAGCCAATTTCACTTCAAATGATTAGAATAAATCCCTGTACCTAGTGCCTGTTAAACACCTTCACTATTGTACCTTCTTTCTTTGTGTGGTAAAACAGTTTATGAAAGGAGCGTTGCACACCAGACACTTTCAAAAGCAAATTTTCCTCCTACCTGGGATTTCAATTATGTTCTCTCAAAATTGACCTTGCCTTCTTTTGGACCTGCCTCTTGGGCTGATTTATGGTCAATTACTTGGAAGACTTTTACTCATTGTTCTGATGTCTGTGAGGCAAGTCTGAACTGCAAGCTCTCATGGTCTGCCAACCCTAGCTGAGGTTTCACAAGGACAGAGTAGTATTGTACACTAATCAATCTTTCATGTCTAAAGGTGTGGGAAAGATTCTTCATACATTGGCTGTTCACAGGCAGCTCTGATACTACTTTGATGGAACAAATCCCTTTAAGAATGCTAAACAAAAAACATTTGAAATGTCTGGACCTGCTTGAGCAAGTTTAGAAACACTGCAACAGAATGGCCAAGAAATAGACTTGTATGTAATAAGTCCAAGACTGGCATTTCCCAGAATATTCCCTTTTTCTCAGTATGGTGATCTCTGAGTTCATTTAAAACTTTGGAGAGGGATGTTGGTGAGCTTCCCCCCTGCAAAAAAAAAAAAAAAGTTTAAAGAGCAATGTTGGGGATTAGTGCTTTTTTGTGTGTTTTGCAAGTGCTGACATCTTAATAGGGATCCATGCTTGGCAGCTGTTTGTACAGTTTACTATCAAAATGTGGAACTGCACTTATTTGAAACTGGAATGGTTGAATGCCTGTTTTCCAGTTTCTATAATGCTGATCTGGAAATGTTCAAACCCTCTAGCAAATGGTTGTGTGCATTTGCTAATGTGGGACCAATGTTCTGATAAGAGTGCACTACAGTGGGGATCGGGAAATTTACTCACTGTAGAGTGAACTCAGTTGGAATATAAAATATGTGGGGGGGGGGGTGCTGCTGGCTTGCCCCCCTGCAAAAATGTTGCTAGTAACTCTGACATTGGAACTTCTGTTTGAATGTCGATTCCATGGTTACCATTTCCAACATTTTGATAATTCTGTATTACCGAATTCAGAAAACAGATTTGATCAAAAGGTGGAAAAATTGTTTTGATTTTCCACACTTTGAACTGTACCGTTTAAGGAGGCTGTGAAAGGTCCATTTGTATCTAAAAAAACTATTTTGCATGATGGTTGTCCCTACTATTTTTGTTCACTCTAACCTTGCCTGGAATAGATTTATCATGGTAAAAGGCTCCCTCAACTTGGGCTTATTGTCTTTCATGGTGTATTGGAAAGGGATGGACTCTAGGCTCTTGCTCTGGTTTTTCTGGGGCATTCATTTTTGAGGTCTAGACATCTGTATGTCACATATGTACCTTATGCCTTGCACACAGGGCATGCATCTGATGTTTAACACATGTGGAAGGTGTTGAGGTTTTGGTGTACTGTCATGGATGTTCAGCTATCTTCAGCAGGATATCGCAACAATAAAGAGTACTTGCAGTGAGAAATAGGACATCTACTGTTATATCTTGTACAACTGTACTTTCCCGTCTTGTCTGTTTAGCATCACCTTTACTGTGCATGGTCTGGTTGTTTTGAATCACTAGAGATCCAGGGAATACAGATTGCTACTTAATTTGGTAAAAAGGCATGCACTTCAGCCACCATGACCACACAACTGCAAGTTCCATATGCTTCAAATACATTGACATGACTTGCCTCTGCTTCAAGAAGTGTTTCCACTGAATCCATTACCATCCAGGTGAAGATAAGTTCTCACTGTTGTTGCACTTATTTTTCACTGCTTGTGATTGTTGAGTGTGTATTGCAATTTTCTGAGCATTTAAAGTGCATTTTCACTACATATCACCTTTTCTCCTTTATTGCTTGGTACTTTAACTATTCTGCCTAGTAATTGCCTCATAAGGATTAAATTGTTGCATTGTACTTGAGGGTCTTTTGTTGGGCTTTCTCATTAAGGGGGCAAAGGTCATCCATCTTGTGACAGAATGTGTTTGCCTGGTCTGTCTGAGCTGGGAAAGCACCCCCGAGGGGCTCAAAGTGTAGTCATTTTATTGGTAGATGGCTCAGAAGTTAGATTTCACTTAAATTTTTGCTTCTATTAAATTGGATGTGTTTGCACAGAGCTGCTTACCATGCATAGTCAATAGGCAGGGCCGTGCACTGATGCAATTGATTGAACAGTTTAAGTTTACCTATAAAAACTAGGACTGTAACTTGTAATTTAGTGAAGTATTGCAGGGAGTTATGCTCAGAGCAACTAGCTTGTGTCAGCACTAATACCGCATCCTAGCACTATTACCTGCTCACTGAATACACTCTGCTTCCCTCCCATTCTCTCTCTGTTCTGACTTACTGTCCTCTGCCTTTTGTCTGTTCTGTAGGTTATACGACTACTGCTTTCTCACTCTCCTTTTAAGTAGTTTTATCTGCATACATGACCTTTTACTGCAATAGTGCAATGTTCTGTGTGCCTCAAGCCATAGGTATGTTCTAGTTTAGCCGACCTTTGATTAACTTCCACTGTTTCAAGGTAAGCTGCGGACTTCCCAGGCATTAACGTAATTTCCAGTCTACTGTTCCTTCTTTACCTTTTTTTTTTCTGTATTCCATGCAAACTCTGCCTAATACTCTTCTTGTGGTTGTTTTGTCTTCCGTCAATGCCTTTTACTTTGTGGTACACTTCCCTCCTTATGTTCACCTGTTATATTGTAGCCTGCTAATCCTGTTTTGCTTCAGTGGTAATTTCCCTCACATTTGTTATCTATATGCTGTGTTAAGAAATATGCTAGTCAGTTGTATTCATAACTCCTGCCTGTCCTAGTTTTTCACAGTTCTGTAGTGTATTATACATAAGTTAGTTGTATGCATTAGTTCTGTATTTTTCTTAGTCACATCTGTTTTTCTCCCAGTTAACGCTTCAACTACTGTTTTTAATTTTTTTTGATCAGGTTACTGTTTTTCTCCCTTTTAGAAGATAATTCAGCTTCCATGTTATATCATCTGTTGATTTCCCATAGAGTGCTGTTGCAGTGACTTACCTTATCCTTCAGTGTGAGCTACTGCATTTACTGCTTAACAGCACCAGAGCAAGAAAAAACAAAACTGAGTGCATGTTCCTCAAGTGACTTCAAAATACTTTGAGCATATTAATTTGTATCTGACATAAAATATTTAATAGAATTTTGGATAAGTTGTTCATTCTAATAAGGAAGGCATAGCATGTTTTCAGTGATGGATGACTCACTTTTAATCCCCCTCCCAGTCTTCTTTTTTTTTTCACTAAGGACATTCTTACACAGCTAGCTAAGCTTTTGTTTGCTCCATTATATTGTATACGCCTTCTGCTGTCTTTCCTTTCTTCTCCCCATTCTGTTTCCCTTCCCATGTATATTCTGCTTGCATATTACCAACCCTCTACTTTAATCTCCATAGTAATCCTTCTATTCCCATGTTGCCGTATTCATAACGTGGGATTTCTCCTCTTGCTACTTGAACGTCTGGCCAGTATACAAAAGTTTTCAGTCACTGTATGGTGTGTGGGATGTCTGACGTGGAGCACAATATGGGCCATAAAAGTGACGTCTGCACACACCAGCCCCCAGAACTTCTCAGCCACCATTCGAACGTCAGGTGTTCCTGCCATCTGATTATGAGAAATCTGATAAGTACCCCATTGGGGAACCTTTCAGTCATTGTATTTTATTTAATGCTTGTTCGTGTCATCCAGAAAGGGCAAGTGTAAGTGCAGCTGTCTGATACCCCACAAGGATGCCTATGATCAGTGTCTCTTCTGTTTAGGTCAGTCACATGACTACAAGGCCTGCTCCATTAGTCAGGTGTTTGTGCCCAAAACCTTGTGCAGCCATCTGCATGCACCCAATCTCTACCTAGAAAGTCCATGACTAAAGCAAATAGCCTTAGGTATGGAGGGTTCTGCTGATGCACCTGCTGAGCTGCCAAAAAAGGGCAAGATTACCAGGCCTATCTCTACCGCTGCATCTCCTGTGTCCAACCCTCAGCCTGTGGCCATTGTCAGCCTGGTAGGGGATCCGGGCTCTGCCACTTCAGATTTTGTGGGTACCTCCATAGAAGCTGCACAATCCCATGCAGAGGGCAATGTCCATTGAGGTGTTACCAAAATTAGTCTTTGCCAGGGGGGAACCAGTGATTCTGGTAGGTCTTTTGGATCCTGCCGGTTCCTTAGTTGCCTGATTTCAGGCTTTCCTCCCTTCAGATGCCCACCAGGCCTCACAAGAGAGAGAGAGAAAAAAAAGGAAGCATATATCTTTTCCTGAAAGCATGCCTGATTAGCAGCCTACAGCCAAAGCTTGTTTAATGCCTTCATGGCCTTCCACTACAGGGACTTCTATGATGCCTCCTCCTGCTCTGAGCCCAAGGCCTCAAATATGTGACCCATCCATGAAGGAAGACGAGGATTTTTTTTAATCATCTGAGGAATCCCTTTTCTATACCCCTCAGCTTCCTTCTCCCTTAGGGTATGGCTCTCCAGAGGAAGAATCCATTGACCCTGACTCCCCAGCTGAGGATTTGACCTTTGGGAAAACCATTGCCAAGCTGAAAACATTTTAAGTGAGAATCCTCTGAAATGACTGAGATTCAAAAAAGGTATTCCAACCTCATTCAGAGGATTCCCCAACCCCTATTGCTGTCCTTCCAATTCTGCCTGCCTTCCTGGATGCCTTCTCAGCATCCTTGAACCCTGATTCACAACCCCCTGTTCCAAGCAGGCCTGATAGATTTTATATAGTCCCTGAAACTGCCAAGTATTTTGTAAAGTGTCCTCCAGCAGACCCTGCTATGGTTTCCATATCCACAGATAAGGCATCTAAACTATTGCCTGCCATAACCATTCTCCCTGCTGACAAAAACAGCAAAACCATGGAGCATCTGGGTAAGAACATTTACACTTCTGCTACTCTGGCCTTCAGGGCTACAAACTACCAGACACACATGGCTAAATATGCTTCATCTCTCATGGAGAAGGCCTCCAAGGAATTGTCTGATACACCAGATTTTGCTGCCAAAGCTTCTCTGTCCTCCCTTCTGGCTCTCACCTCCCAAGTCACCAGGCACTCCATAAAGTGCAGTTATGATGCTGCTGTTGTAACCTCAGCTAGGTTAGCAGCATCAGCATCTGCCTTTACAAGATACTCATGGATACATCTCCAGCTCCTTCCAGATGACTTTAAAGCAAAGCTGATTGATGCCCCTCTGGCCAACACAGCTTTGTTCGGTACTAAAGTGGCTGAGTTATTTAAGCCACTACAGCAAAAGGGAAAAGAGATGCAGGATTTAAAATGCCTGCTAGTCTCCCCCTCCCAAACTTCTAAAGGAAACTACCCTGCTAAAACTCAGTTTATTAGAAAGCACTCTTGCCCTGCTGCTCCCACTAGGTCTAGAAAAAAACAAGAAGCACCCCTATTCTGCTAGAGCTCCCCCCTCCTCTAGCCAGAGGCCTCCCTTTCAAGATAGGCCAGGTAGTATTTGACTACCTGCTATCTCTGAAAGCCCCCACCCCATCCCTCTGTCAGTTTGTGTCTCTCACTTTCTTCCTGTGTGGACATCCATCACTTCAGACAAATGGGTCCTTTTAATCATTCAAAATGGGTACTTTATGACCTAGCTTATGCCCCTATAGTGAAGTGGTATACCACAACCTCCAAAATAGCTACACCTATTGCAGCCAGTACTACAAACCCTGCTGGACCAAGGCACCATCAAAACAGTGCCACTGGCTGCAAAAGGGAGAGGTTTCTACTCTAGAATGTTCCTAGTCCCAAGAAAAGATAGCCCTTGGAGACCAATCCTGGATCCCTTTCTTATCAACCTCTTCCTTCATGTTCCTACTTTCAGGATGTTGACCTTACCAACTCTTCCCACTACTACTTCCCAAGGATTCATGGCTACCTTAGATATAAAGGATGCCTATCTTCACATCCCAATCAAGCCCATTTTCAGAAAATACCAGAGGTTTTCTGTGGGCCCTTCTCACTTTCAATTCCCTGCCTTGACCTTTGTGCTCTCCATTGCACCCAGGGTATTCACCAAATGTCTGGCTCCAGTTATTACCTTTTGCAGAACAAAAGGAATACAGATATTTCCCTATCTAGACAACCTGCTTGTACAGGCAGACTGCAAGGAGACCCTCCAGCAATACATACTACTTGCCATTTCCCTCCTACAGTCCCTGGCATTTCAGATCAACTTCCCAAAATCCAATCTGGAACTTTATCAAGTCACTGTCTTCCTGTGATGCAGGATTCACACAGGCATTATGAGAGCCTACTTTCCCCCCCAACAAAAGGTGGAAAGCTTGACAGAACACTTACTAATGGTCCTTCAGATAACATAATTGACAGGAAGGCAGTACCTCAGGCTCCTGGCTTACATGGCAACCACTATCCCCATGTTACTATTAGCAAGACTCCATGTGAGAAAGTTGCAGTGGTACCCAAGGTCAGTCTGGACTCAGCACTTGCACCTCTTGGAGTACAGGATTTCCCTCCTGCCCTGCATCAAACTAGAAATCCAGTGGTGGTTGAAGCAAGTGAACCTCAACCCAGGTCTTCCCCTCCAACCCAAACAGATTATGCACACAGATGCCTCAGACATGGGCTGGGGAGCAACTCTGGGCCATCTGAAAGTGCAGGGACTGTGGCCAGAGCCACACAAAACACATCAATGTCCAAGAAATGAGGGCAATTCTCCTGGCCCTTAGGTCCTTCCAAACTTCTCTACAACAGGGACCTTTAAAGATCTTTACAGACAATACCACAGTGCTGTGGTATCTCAAATGGGGGGGGGGGGCGCAACAAATATTTCTTACTTTGCAGACTAGTTCTCCTAGTGTGGGAACTGACCACCTCCCAGTGAGTTGCCCTGCAGGCAGTCCACATTCCTTCACTGCAGAATGCCCAGGCAGACACTCTCAGCAGATCCATCACAAAAAAAACACAAATGGATGCTGCACAGGGATGTTTCATGGACCTGGTCCACCGGTAGGGTACACATCAAATAGACCTGTTTGCCTCCTCCTTCAGCAGGCAACTTCCTTATTTCTGCACCAGGCTTCCACACCCTCAGGCAATGGCAAAAGATGGCTTCTCAATATCTTGGAAGGGGAAGTTTCACTATGCATTCCCACCCTTCCCAGTTGTACTGAAGGTCTTGCTGAAGATTCAGTAGGACAGACAAAAAATCTTGCTGGTGACTCCCTATATGGTGTCTTAAAAGACAGTTGGACCTGCTTGCTAGCAAGGCCCCTCTAGTTCTGTCTTAGTGCGTGGACTATTGCAGACAGGATTTGCCTACTCTTCCGTTAAAGTCCACTTGTCTGCTTTGTCAGTATGCCTTCCTCTCATCCCCCCTGATGTTCAGACTATACCTGAGACTCCCCAGGAAGCCATCTCCACCCCCATGGGATCTCAACTATGTCTTGGAAAAGCTTATGCTTCCTCCTTTTGAACCAGCAGACAAGCTTCCCTAAAATGCTGTACATGGAAAACTGTGTTACTTGTGGCCTTGACCTCGGGCAGAAGAGTCAGAGCTACAAGCCCTCATGGCAATTCCACTTTTCCTGGTATTCCACACTGACAGGGTTGCTCTTAGAACTGACCCTTCCTTCATGCTTGAGGTAGTGAATTATCTTTCCCCTAAATCAAGCCATCCATCTTCCTACCTTTATCCCTAACCCACAGGAGGACAGTGAGAGAGTACTCCATTTCCTGGATGTGCACAGACAACTCAGATTTTACCTGCACAAAACCAAATCCATCAGACAGGCTGACCTGTTCTTTGTCTCCTTCCATCCCAGCGCCCTAGGGAAGGCAGTAACCAAACAAACTATTTCCACCTGGATTGGATTTCCAAAGCTATCACCTTCTTCTACCAGTTCCTTGGGAAATCACTGCAGGGTACTGTTAGAGCACACTCCACCAGGACTATGGTCTCCTCATGAGCCTTCTTCAGAGGTCTGGAAACCTCTACCATTCTTGAAGCAGCCACTTGGTCATCAATGCACACCTTCACCAAGTGCTACAAGTTAGACTGTATTTCAGAGCCAGGGTGGGTTTTGCCAGGCTATCCTTCATGGATTCCTGGAGACTGCCTCTAAATGACCACCCCCTTCCTCACAGTGAGCTTCGGCACTCACCCATATGTGATTAATACTGCAACATGGGAATAGGATGACAGAAAAGTTGTGTAAAATCTTACCATAACCATAGATGTCCTTCTCTTCCATGTTGCGCTGTATTCCTTCCCACCTACCCCTCCTGTTATGCAGTATTTCCCTTTCTGGATGGCACAGGGGCTGGCATTACCCTTGCTAGGACTGGTTCTTACATGTCTGAGGGCTGATGCATGCAGATGTCACTTTTATGGCCCACATTGTGCTAGCCATGTCAGATGTCCCATGCACTATACAGTGACTGAAAATTTTTGTATACTGGCCCGATGTTCAAGTAGCAAGAGGAGAAAACCATATGTGATGAATACTGTAACATGGAAGAGAAAGGACATCTATGGTTAAAAGATTTTACACAACTTTTCTTTCCACCTGAGAAGGTTCTGTCTAGCCATTTCAGTTCTTTACAATCTATACTAATAAGCTACTATCTAAACCAGCTTACTGATAGCTTTTTTTTTTTTTTTTTACTGGTACTAGATCCTGGTGCAACCTACTCCACTTGCCCTCGCTATGCTTGAGCTCTCTCCACTCCCCTACCCTACCTCCATTTCCCATCCACCCCCACTAATCCTATCTAATCACACCCCCAACACACCATACATTTACCATAGATCTTATACCTGTCAGACATCTCGCATAATTAATCCCAACCCCCTAATAATTTTCTAACACTTAACCCTTCCATTACTTGAGTTTATTCTATCTTCTACTATTCTACTTTACTTAGTACCATTATCATGAAACAAATTATTACATTCTCTATAATCTATACACTTTTTATTTCTTATTTTAATATTCTTAACATTCCACATCACGTCTTATAATTGTAAACATGTAAACTATTTACACTCTCTCACCAGATTTCTCATAACACCACAACATTTACCATCTACAAACTACATCTCTCCATACGTACTCTAACTCCTCTATCTACTTTTACTCAGTTAAATATAAACAAGCAAATTTAACATCTCATTTATTACACAGACCTGTCAAACTTCTTTAGACTTCAGTCCTACACCAAATTTATTTATCCCAGATTAAACTAACTGATATCCATCCCAATCCAGACCCTTATGAAATAAAAACACAACCCTCCTTTCCAGCATCTGTAATCTGACTTAATGCAGATCTACTTATTCTAAATATGAACTTAAGAAGTATAATCAACAAAATTCCTAATTTTCATGCTACTCTTTTTCAGTATTCTCCAGATGTCATACTAACAGAAACCTGGTTGAAACCTTACAAGGATATAACATCTATATAGACTTGACAGACTTCACAAAAGGGGTGGTGGCATAGCTATACTTTTAAAGATGATCTTTACCTAGAACATCTAACAATAAATTACACAGCCAACAGCAATCTAGAAATTGTAACCCACCTGAAACTTAATCCTAACAAATCCATTGTTCTCATAGCAACTTGCATACTCCCTGGAACCAAGCCAAACAATTTGGAAGACTTTCTTAGCTGGGTAGCCTCTACATATACCCAGGATACTTTAATTATGGGGACTTTAACTTTGGCTGGTCTCTTTCACCTCCAAATAATTTTATCAACCTCCATGGCTTCTACCAATTAATACAATTTCCAACCAGAGGGAATAAGCATAGGAATAAAAAAAATCTGTACTGGATTGGAACTTAACAAATAAACCTTCCATCAGCTACCATACTGGCTGTCTTCCAGACAGCCTAAGTAATCATACTGCCACCTACCTAATCAAAAAAACAGATCCACCCACTTAAAAAAAACAGTTTATAATTTCATACATAGCAAAATAAATGTCTAAACAGACAGTTTTAATACTCTACTTCATAACTGTGATTGGTCTCCCCTTAAGTACCTTCACCGTGATCAAGCTATAGAGTATTTTTAATAAATTTGTAGACATTTTAAATTAGCTTCCCTGAGAAAATGCCGCACCAAAGTAAGACAGATAACTCATTAAACCAAAGGACAAAACATGATTCTACTACCAGAAGACAAAAAAATGAAATGACTCTGCTCAACTGTCAGCAATTACGTAACCTAGCCAAAACACAAATAAAAAAATGACAAACATACTACACAAATATACTGAATATCTACCAAAATCCTCAAAAGTTTTGGCAAGCCATCAAAAACCTTACAAACCGTGGTTAGATCACAACTCCTGACCCCACCACTTCCAATCATATAGACAGAATTTCCTCAGTTCAATTCCCACTTTATCATCTCCATTCTTTCTTTGGTACATAACTCCCTTAGTATTGCCTATCCAAAATGACAATAAATCTTTCTATTTTAAACCTGTACCTACTAGTTTCATTAAGAAACTACTGTCCAGAGTCAAACCATCCTCTCTTGCTGCAGATCAACTTCCCAAATGAATTCCTTAAATTAGCACCAGACACCATCTCTTATCCCAACTCTGTCTTAATCAATAGGTCTATTTCTGAAAAATACATCCCAAAATTATGGAAAATTTCATACATTATTCCTTTACACAAAGGGAGATCATCCATGGAACTTAATGATAGAGCTATTGCTATCCTTTCCCCCTGTGCTAAGATCTTGGAAAAATGTATTTGTACACCAACACCTTATTGACAATAATTTGCTATCTGCATCACAACATGGCTTTAGGCTAAAGTACAGTACTACCAGAGCTCCCATTAGTTTCACTAACACTATTAATCAGCTTAGAAATTCTGGCCTCCCAAGTATCTTCTGTCTTCCTTGATATGTCAAAAGCTTTTGATAGTGTCCCATCATAAACTTTTGCACGAGCTAGCATGTTTAAATCTATTCCATTCCACACTTGCCTGGTTTCAAAGTTGCCTATCTGATTGCCAACAAGGCAGTAAAATGGCACAATTATATTCTCTTTTACCTGTCTCAGTGGGTGTACCTCAAAGTTCCATACTTAGACCACTACTTTTCTCCATTTTTAAAAATAAACTCTCCTTTGCTGCAAAAAAATGCTACAGTTATACAACATGCTGATGACTCCACTCTCATTTGTTCAGCTATCTCTTTATCTGCACTTAATCATACAACTCAGACTGCCTTTAATGATCATTCTCAGCCTGTTCTCATTCCCAATAAGACCAAACTTGTGCTCTTTGTCAATAACAAACCACAAGCCTAGTCTTATCTCCATCTATTCCTCTAATAACACAATAATAGAACCTGTGTCACAATCACAGCTACTAGGGGGTGACCATAGATAATACCTTAGATATGATACCCACCTTGCAATCACAATCTAGGATCCCTCTATAGAATCAAACCCTTCCCTGCAGACACTGCTAGAAAATCAATAACCATTTCCTACATTTTTTTCTCTCTACTTTATGCATCTCCACTTTTCACCAACCTGTAAAAAACTGACAAACTTGAAACCTGTTATAATAAAATAAGATTTGCCTCTAACCTTATAGATCTCATCATTGTATTGTACTGGAGCACGTAAAATGGCTTAAACTCCCTAAACTACTTTCCTTTAATAAATTCAACTTCACTCCTTCCATATTCTACCATCCTAAAGTTCTCCTCCTCTTAATAACCTTGTTCAAACCTACTCCTGCCCTAGGTCCTCTGACAAAAAATGACTAAAAGTTGGAAAATCCTATAACAGTTTTTGGTGATTCTCTTTTTTCAAACCATATATCCAATCTATGGAATCAAGTACCTCAAGAAATCCTAAACACTACCAACCATTCCAAATATCTTTTGAAAGAATACCTTAACAATTGGTTCTGCTGTGTACCAAACCTGGCTGAAATATATATTCATATACTATATTCTTGCTCACTGTGCCTCTTTAGCTATGTGTTACTATGTTCCAACTATACTGTGTGCTTATTATTCTACCCTTCTGTTGATATATCTATATTTCCTTGCTCAACTCATTGTACTTCTTATTCCGTCTTTCTCTATAACTATCCCCTGGATTCTCAATAGCTTGCATGGCGTGCATGATTAGTGTAAGAGGTAATGTTGGCAGTATAGCGGCCGAGCGATCCATGTACGTGCTCTTGCACTAGTCCTGCATGTTCCCAGCCCCGTATGCCAATTACCCCATTTGCAGGTAAAAACATGCAAATGAGGTAAATCTGCTATCCAGGAATCAGGCTGTGCAGGACTAGTGTAATCTGCAGAAATGTACTCTTAATAACCGAGTACGGTTCTGCAAAATCCAAAACAGAAACATGATAGCTCCAAATAAAGGCTGCATATCATTGAGGAAGCATGCCAATGGCCAAGTATAAGGCCATTGGCATTGCAAACAATACAAAACATAAAAAATACAACTTTTATTTTATTTCTGCTGATCACGGCTGTTTAAGCATAGGGCAGCGGTGAGCAAACCGTATCAGTGGGAAAATAAACCTAAAACAAGCATTCTAATTAAAATCAGTAGTCTGCCATGCAAGTCAATGGTAGGCAAAAGATGACCTGACCAGTGAATAGTGATTGCTAAGAGGGGAAGCTCAGTTTGACACATGTAACTATGCATTAGCAGGCAATCCTATGCAAATGAGGGGAAGGATAGTAAATCCCAGTTTTCCCCAGCATGTGTGGCAGGTCCCAACAGTGTAAGAGTATGAATAGCAGAGTACAAGACTAGGAGGTAGGTGACATAATCGGTGGGTGTGTCAGGCATACTGTAAGTGGATTGGAGCCCTGTGGCTCAGGTTTGCTCCTAGCTTAGCACAGCTAAGCTAGGGGGTGTGTCTAAACCTGCCTAGCACTCTTTATAAAGTGTAAGCGGGTGTGCGCACCTTGCACTGGGATTTACTGGAAGAAAAAGGAAGTTAAACCAGGAAATAGCAGCAGTGTGCAAAATTGAGTACTCTAATTGCGTGACGTGCCCCCGGGCTGAAACAGAAGGGCAATGGGAAGGGAAAACAGCAGTAGGAAGGTAATCGAGGGGTACTAGCTTAGCTGACAGGTGAAACATATCGGAACCAGCCAATTACAAAGGCAGCAGACCAGCCCAGCCCAGAACACTACTATAAACTATGCAAACACCTACCCCTATGTTTTTTCCCCACACTCTACACCACTGGTGTAAACAAGCGGGGAACTTACAGCAAAAGTTTAGTGGCTGCAATAGCCATCATACAACTTATGGAAGAGGCTGAGGATGTGAATGTTGCCGACCAACCCACAGTGAGGAGACAGAGAAGAGTGTACAGACCCAGAGTAACCTACCAAGGGCTACATGAGCTGAAGATAGTGAAGAGCTATAGGGTGGACAGGGACCTCCTACAGCAAATTGTGGAGTTGCGCTGGCCATACCTCACACACACAACTAACAGAGGGGAGCCCATCCCAGTGGACACCAATGTATATGTAGGCCTAAGAATACTAGCTACAGGTACCTTCCAAAGGCCAACTGGGGTTATGATGGGGATTTCACAGGCATCCGCATCCAGGGTACTCAACCAGTTCCTGGATGCCATGTCAGCATATGTTGGTAAGCATGTATATTTCCCCATCACCCATGAGGCATTGGCCAGCAATATGCGTCTCTTCCACCAAATAGCAGAATACCCTGAGGTAATGGGTGCAACAGACTGCACGCACATACGCATCAAAGCACCACCCAGTGAGCAGGGTAAGGTCTACATCAACCGCAAGGGCTTCCCCTCCATCAACTGCCAGGTCATGTGTGATGCCCAGGGCATAATACTGAATGTATGTGCTGGCTGCCCTGGAAGCTATCACGATTCCCACATCTGGCATCTGACACAGCTGTACCAGAAATTTACCAATGGGGACATCCCACATGGTCACCTAGTGGGGGATGCTGGATATGCACTGGAGCCTTAGCTGATGACACCCATCAGAAACGCACACACACCTGAACAAGAACTCCATAATAAGGCACACGCACAAACAAGAATCATAATAGAGCATGTGCTTGGGATGCTCAAGTCACGGTTCCGGTGCCTGGACACATCTGGTGGAGCCTTGCAGTACTCACCAACTACATGTACCCAAATAGTCCTTGTATGTGCCATGCTACACAATATGATCCTGTGGAAACAGCTGCAGCAGGAAGTGGAGAGCTATAGAGCTGCAGCAGGAACAGCATGGGGCAGGACCACACAGCCCCCCCACTATTGCCAAGGCCTGCACAGGCACAGAGTGACTCGGAGGAGGAACAACCTGAGCCTGCCCAAGGAGGCATGCCCAGTATGCTCTGGTGAAGAGGCAATGCATAGCACATACACTGACACGAGAGGGACCCAGGGAATAACACCTCTCTCTGACTCTCACATACAGTAAAAGGGATGCCAAACATTACACTAACTGTGCCTAACCATGCATATGAAGTGTACTATGTACATCCAACATAGGCAGCCCTACAGCACCACCCTCAATACTGGGACACCCACAAGATAAGGGACTCACACATGCCAGTCAGGAGGGGGGGGGTCACATACCCAACAACAGTCACAGCCAGCAGGACAGGTGTAGATAAACGCACACAAATGCTGTACTATGGCCTCTGAATGAGAGCTATGGGTAACCACCCCCCAGGCCTACACATACAGACTACAGCAGACCAGGTAGTGGGAAGTCAGTTGTGAAGGCTAGGAAGTCAGAAACTAATATGTAGGTAATCAAAATATAAGAACTGTAGTACATTGGTATGCCCTAGCTAGCACGATAGGTAAGACTACAGACTGAAATTGAGTACTTGACATACCAGTACAGTCCTAGCAAATGTGTACAAGTGTCAGGTGTGCTCCCCCATCCTATGTAGACAAATAGTAACAGTCAAGTGTGCCCCCCCACTCCTGTGTAGAAATAGGTGTGCCCTCTCCCCTTCCTACATAGAAATATAGTAACAGTCAGGTGTGTGTCCCCAATCCTGTGTAGAAACCTAGAAATAGTCAGGTGCCCCCCCAGCTATGCAGAAATGTAGCAGCAGTTAATGCCAAATGATCGATGAATACCCTGAAGACACAGCATGCTACGGGTCGGTGTAGAACACAAAGGTCAGCACTGTGGTACAAACTACCTGGATGTGATCCACACACGCAGTACAGACAACCTTACTGGGCATGCTCACACACTTAACACATGAAGTACATGTCTGCAAACACCAGTGGACCAGACATATCTGGCAGTTGCAATTGTTAGTGCAGACACTTGTCAGTATGCACCACTCATGCCTTGCACACACAGTGGATAGGAATACAGACATATATGTAAGGACAACACACTGTAATAAGCCAAAGGTAGATGGACATCAATGTGTGGAAGAGGGTGACCATGACAAGGAGCCATCCAGGCCTGTCCCACCCAGCACACAGCCAAAGGGCCCCAAACACATGAGGTGCAGATGTCACTCATTGCAAATACTAGCAACCAGTACCTGTCAGCATCACAGACTATGTGGTGCACATGCCAGCTGTGCAACATGAATGTACAAGGAAGTAATCATCTAGTAGCTGTATACACGTACCTGTGACATATGACCCCTTGTGTGGCGTGTCACCCCTAGATGAATGGGTTATGGCCCATGCACACACTGCCCACCCCATAGCGCTACAATGACAAGCCTGCTGAGGTCATCCAATGTGAAATACACCTTTGGGAGAGTTGTAGCCCAGTAATCCCTGTGGCGTGCCCCATAACTGCGTACTGCTGTAGTGTGATTAACTAGTTAGGTAGGAGTTCTAACCCCAGAACTGGCAACTGTGTGAGTTTGTTTCTGTGTAGAGAGCAATGCCTTTTAGGCTATGCACACTCCTTACAATTCATATACCCACCTTTGGCAAGGCTGCTGATGTCACCCACCTAGAAATACATCTCTGTGAAGGTTGTAGCCCAGTAATCTCCATAGCATGTCCTGTAACTGCGTACTGCTATAATGTGATAAAGGAGTTAGGTGGGAGTTCTAACCCCAGGCCTGCCAACTGTGGGTGTTTGTGTGCATGTCTGACTGTGTAGAGAGCAATGCTTTTTAGGGTACTCACACCCCTTATAATTCATATACCCAAGTTTGGCAAGGCTGCTTGATGTCACCCACCTAGAAATGCACCTCTGGGAAGGCTGTAGCCCAGTAATCTCTGTAGTGCATCCTGTAACTGCGTACTGCTGTAGTGTGATAAAGTAGTTAGGTAGGAGATCAAACCCCAGACTTGGTAACAGTGTGTGAGTCTGTGTAGAGAGCAATGCATTTTAGGCTACTCTCACACCTTACAATTCATATACCCACCTTTGGCAAGGCTGCTGATGTTACCCGCCTAGAAATACACCTCTAGGAAGGTTATACCCCAGTAATCTCCATAGCATGCCCTGTAACTGTGTACTGCTATAGCGTGAAAAAGGAGTTAGGTGCGAGTTCTAACCCCAGACCTGCCAACTGTGTGCATGTATGACTGTGTAGAGAACAATGCTTTTTACGGTACTCACACCCCTTACAATTCATATACCCACCTTTGGCAAGGCTGCTGATGTCAACCACCTAGAAATGCACCTCTGGGAAGGGTCTAGCTCAGTAATCTCCGTAGCGCATTCCGTAACTGTGTACTGCTGTAGTGTGAATTAAAACTGTGGTAGGGTTCCATTTCCACCCATGGCAGTTCTGGATGCATTGTGTGTGTGTGTGTCACTGTCTGTGTAGGGAGCAATGCATTTTAGGCTAGTCACTTGCAGTAAATTTCAAATGCCCTACTTTGGCAATCCTGCTGATGTCATTCATTGTAAAATACACCTTTGGGGAAGGAGTTCTCTAGTAATCCCCGTGGTGGGTCCTATAACAGCTCCATGCTGTAGTGTGATATAGACCTCTGTTAGGAGTTCTATACCCACACATGTTGGTTGTGGGTCTCACTGTCTGTGTAGGGAGATATGCATTGTAGGCTAGTCACTTGCAGTAAATTTCAAATGCCCTACTTTGGCAATCCTGCTGATGTCAGTCATTGTAAAATACACTTTTTGGGGAAGGAGTACTCCAGTAATGTCCATGGCATGTACTATAACTCCGTAGTGCTGTAGTGTAATAAACTAGTTAGGTAGGGGTTCAACTCCCAGACATGACAGGTGTGTATGTGTTTGTAACCCGTGTCTTGTGTAAAGGTGGTTGTGACTGTGTGACACCTGTGGCCAATGTGAAGTGGATTTTGCATATTTTTTTATATGATGGCCCTACCATATATCACAATGTCCACCATACAGGGATAACAGATGTGAAATGGCTGAGAGGTTGGGATGTAAGCCATACCCATACATGTGACATCAAGGACAGGCAATCACTGTTAACAACCCCAGTATTACCCAGAGCACACTCTCAACCCATGTCTCATACACGCACACACATGCCTAGGCAACAGCCAATATGTGGGTAGTACACTGCATATTGGCCACTGATAGTAACTATGGAGTGACAGCAGTGGGCTACAGAGGGCATGTCACCCTGTACATCTGTCCAATATGCATGTAAGTGCAAACAGTGCACCTCCTCCATGTTCCCCAATGGACACCTGCACCACCTGTGGTGCCATCACATGTGACCCACAATGGACATACCATACCATACCTGACAACATGCCCTGTATGGACAGATGTGACTGACACCAGGGAATGCTGTTAGCATGCTCTCAATGTAGGTACAGGGTAAACCTGCTGGCCATTACCAGTTCCTGCCACAGGTGAGCAGGACTGGCACATCTGATGATAATCTGTGTTCACAACATGGGCCAGACACCCCAGGTACAGTTCCACATGTCACTGTATATACATGTGGGAGGTGTGCACATCCCAGACACTGTCCATGTCATGGACTAAGGAACACACACATGGTAAGCAATGTATAGCATTGGCCACACACAATAGTCACCTAGGTGACTGGATGGGGGATACAATACCCACCTGTTTGGGCAAATGCAGACACTACAGCCCTGAGCCACAATGCAGACCACCGTCATGTGGCCTGATGCCAAGGTACACTCATCGTCTAGCCTTGTACAGCCATCTGGCACAGTCGAACACCACACACCTGTGCAGACATGCACCCATGCATGTCAGTACTGGCACCCTGTGTGTTTGTGTTGTATGGTGCATATGTTCACATCCACACTCCCTAAAACCCCCATGGGCATACTGCAGCATGCTGTCTGATGTCAGACACCTCCCCATACCCTTTTCCCATACAACCCCCGTATGACCTGTGTGGTGCATGTGATATCTGCACAGTGATGTGATGTGGCAATCCCACTACTGATGAGTTGTACTCCTGGCCTTGGCAAGTGTATCAATGTGTGTGTCCCTGTGAGAGTGTGGCTATGTTGAAGCTGGGACCTGTTCATGTGGACAGGCATGTGTACGTCACCTACTGTGTAGCTACCGTATCCCTGTTGCAGATGTCACTCGCCATCACATATATGTTATGAGTGCTCCACGACAGGTAACCTATGTGGCGCATCCAATAACTGTATCAAACCGTGATAGCACTACATAGTTGTAAGGGGTTTGATACCCTGTGCTGGTAGGTGTGTGACACAAACATGCTTCCCTGACATGTCTGCCTCTTCCACCTCCTCTCTGGTGGATGTGGAGACATACACCTGCTTTGCTTAGGCAACAGCATGTGTATTTTAAGTGATGCTCATGATCAGCTGATGGCCTCTGCATGAATTGCAGCCCTTTCCTAGCTGATTGCATGTGAAACAGCTGTGGTAACATTCCCATAGCCAATTGCATGGAAACACACTCCAATATCTAGGAACATCATGGTGGTGTTGGCCCTTTTCATCCACTGTGAGCAGGAACTAGATCTGTCATTTGGCAAACAGCATCTCAGATGGATTGGGGTTTACCTCTAACAACATACACTGTGGAAAGAGGGCAACAAACAGGAGGGGGGTGTGCCTGACCAGACTATAGACTCTAAGTGCTGCTATACTGCATTTGGAGTAATGCTGGTTTAACAGTGTTTGTGACGATATGGCTGTCGTACATGTCTCGATACCTACCATGTGAGTTCCATGTTTATAAGGAATCCCCATCTGCAGGGTTATCTGCAGACTGGGCAGTGTTGTGTCTTTGGTTTCATGTGTCACCCACGAAGCATCTATCTGTGGACTGCAGAAGGTAGTGTGAGGATTTCAGTCTGTAGATGGTGAAAGCCATGATAGTCACTGACGTCATATCCCTCATAGGACATATGTTGCAACAAACTCTGTTACAACAGTAAATGTATGCAGTTATCACAGCAACATGTCAATATTGGCCATGTGTATGTGCTTCCAGCCACACCTCTGCCAACCTTTGTACATATGTCATGCATGAAGTGGTGCATATGTGCTGTACACCATAATTAGTGTCATCATATGTGATGATAAGCCAGTGATATATCAGACTGCTACACATTATGTACAGTAGGAGTTATATTTCATGACATTACCTGGATGTTTGTACAGTACTGAGGTCTGTGTACCTATGGTGAATGTCGACAGTGTGTGTTTTGTTAATATGTACTTTAGTCTGTGTAAAGACTATGGTAGATGTCATTGTTCTAGTTCCCATCCCATTTGATGTTACATGCTGCTCCACTGTACAGTACTGTATTGGCATACATGTTTGTAGGGCCATACACACACATGTCCCATACCACAGACAGCCATCAGACCAAACTGTGTAGCAGCCCAGTATATGTAGGGTCAGTCTGTGAGTGGCACATATGAGGATGGTGTAGAACAGATAATCCCTATACTGTAATATCATGCTAGCTAACCATATGTGGCTGTGTTCACATTGGTTGTGGTTATGCACTTTCACACAGGTGTACCTTACACTGTGCTGTGACATGCCTGTTGAGCCTGCTTTATATGCAGGTACATGTGCATTCCCCCATAGGAGATGTAGGCCAGTGTTGAGCCAGTCTGCCTGCAGCCTGCACAGTGCATTGTTACATGCCTAGCAGCTTAATGTATTTACCCAGTGAGATGTCATGTGCAGATACTTGCCAGATGTACTGCTGCCAGGCCTCTCTTAACAGTCATGTATGTCAGACAGAGCAGTGGGATGCTGTGCAGATGTATGTCAATATTTAGTGGGTAGTATGTGGCCATGGCATCCCTATACCAGCAGTCATTATGTGTCAGGCCAGACAGGGGTGTGTGAATGCATAACTTATGGTGGCAAATGTATACCAGTCGATATATGTTATACCCATCTACATGGCCATATACATCCATATTGTCAGGCATGGTACACATGTTTAGCATTAAGGGCTTATGTGTATACCTCTGGACTGTACAGAGTGTGTCAGACTTTTCACATATATTGGCCAGTATGTCTGCTGAAGTCCACAGCGGCATTATGTGCTAGCAGCGGTACTGTACAATGATGTCCTTAGGATGTCTGTCAGTAGCCAATGGCACACATGCTATAAGCAGATGTGATCTCCGACACACACCATGTCTGTGAAGACAATCCCCAATGACAGTAGCAATAGTCTACTAGGATACCTGCTATACATACCTGACATCCCCTTCAATTACGACATTGGGATCATAGGGGTTGGGGTTGGGCCACATTCCATGTCCAGGACATATGGTGGAAGTATATGTACATATACTTATCCAAATAGCTATGTATATATATATATATATATATATATATATATATATATATATATATATGATTACACGTGTACTGCTCCCAATTACCACTGTCATGGTAACCACCTGCTATAAATCCCCATCCCATTTACATTTCCTGTGTGATGGACATCCATCCTGTGTATGGGCATCAGTATTACTGACAGCAGGTAGCAATACCTCTTACAGGAGAACTGGCACATTCAGGGCAGCCACTTATTTGTAGGAGAAACAGGAACTACAGACAGACTGCGAGTAGAGTTGTGTTATGCTTTGTATAGTACTGGTGTTACATGGTGTGTGTACATACTAGTTTTCCTTGGAATGCAGTCTGTCTGCATAGTTCATAACTGTGGGCCTATTCTCTTGCTGGCCAGAACTATGCCTATCATGTCTTGTCTGTCCACCACACAGGTCCTGTGTCAGATATTACACTGGCAGTGTGTGTGTTGAGTGCTATCGGTACATGGCTACATCCATGTCTGTTTTTAATCTCAATTCCATGACTAAGGGTATGTTACAGACTATCCTGTAACACCAGCATCTGGCTTAGTGTATGGTAACAGTTGTCCACATATGTGCCTGTATTCCATCCTCTGTCCATCACCTACATACCAAGCTTTGCACATATGTCATGCTGTTGGTGGTTGTTCTGTAGTGGGCTGTGAGTATATCACACTGCGATTGCTGCCATCAGTCCACTGCTGTTGTATCCCCCACACATACGGTGGGGCTGGGGCCATATATGTGTGGGTGTCACCTAGAAAATATATGTGTGCCCTTACTCACTCCGGAGGCCTGTGTATGCAACAGTGGTATATGGCCCTGTATTATTGAGTCTGGGGGGAGTACCATAAATGACCTAGGCTGTTACAAAATGTGGAGGTATCAGGGGTGAGCTGCCTTTAAGTATCTGGATGTACAGTACCATATATGTCACCTATATATACATTACGGACATGGATCTGATTAATGCAAGCCTATTGCCCCCTGCCATACAAACTGTTCTGTTATTCGGTGTGCTCGTGATGGTGTCAGTTATGCCTTGTGTGATGGCCGTGCCCTTGCCCAGCAATCAAGGAGCCTCAGTCCTCACCACTAACACCAGGGAGGTCATCTCCTAGAAGAGGAAAGGATAACTAATACACACAGTAAAGTACAATTTCCCTTAAGTGCACACAGAGATCACAATCAGTCTGGGGCTGGTTGCTCCCTTGCTCTCCAGGTCCCCAATAAGACTGTACTGGCACAGCTATAGGGTCCAGATCTCAGCCTAGCTGGCAAACTAACCTCCAGTACCTTCTCTGTCCAACCAGTACTTCATGTCCCTGCCCAGGTAGCTGACACACACCCACACTTTGAGATAAGTATTTATACAACTTCACAGACACTCCTGGGAAAGGCTGACACAGATTCTCTAGCTGTGCAACTTTACCCAGACTATATGGTAGTAACTCCTGCCACCACCACTTAATATTATCAGCTACCCAAAGGCCCTTGAAAGGGTGTCCAATTATTACTTTGCAATATTATTATCCAATTGGTAATGTGACTATTCAGTCTAAGGCTTAGAGTGGCCTATTACGATAACCTCTATAAATGTGTAATGCACTCTAGAGCCTAACTTGTCTCTACACAAACCAGGCACAGGTAAAGGTTTTTAAAATATTTAATAATAAATAATTAAAACACAAGACAATACTACTACACCACAGAGATATCAAAGAGTTCAGAGATCATACAGAAACTTAAAACAATACAGTAGGACAGGTCTGATGTCAAAGAAACACACAATCTAACTTTCTAATCTTTAGCTAATCTTAAGAGAAAATAGTGCTATAATCCTACTTACATACATAAAGAGCATAAGCAGTACTGGGGTTGATGGTCCAAGACAAATGCTTTCAGTCTCTCACTGAACAATAGTTTTTAAAACACTAACAAACAGCTCTGCTAAGGCCCTCCCAAATTACATCATTTTGACACACAGGTTTTCCCAGTATTCACATTACATAATCTTGACACAGTCTGGAGTTCCCAGGCAAACAAACTGCATTATTTAGCAAGCTAACACCTGCTCAGGAAACTACAACAATAAAAGACATTTCACATGTACACTCTAACAATTATTCCTTAAGTTAAGACAATAGAAAGAATGTGTTCAGCAAGATGCTTTGGCACCATTTTTTTAGATAATTGTAACATCAAAGAACATTTGAAATTCTTGGCTTGATTTTCCTTACAACAGATGGCAATGTTGCAACAATCTTGAAGTTCACATTTTACAGTGTTTTCTTTCATTTAAATACACAAGCCTAAATATAATATAACTAAATGTATAAGAACAATACCTAACATATGTTCATACGTGCGTTCCTGTGTTGGGATTGCTGGATCTGTGTCTGTGTGTGTGTGTGTGTGTGTGTGTGTGTGTGTGTGTTCGGTAGTGTGTCCATTAATCCTCAGAGGTACAAGGACCCACTACAGCAGGGTTGAAGAGACACGTGGCTCCAGATATGCAGGTTGCAGACCCCTGGGTTAGGATGATTGATGACTGTATGTATATTGCACTTACGACACATGGGCTCTGTACAGACTGTGGTAGACACCATTGTTCTCCATCCTATTCTATCTGATACATGCCGCTCCAGTGTTAAGCTTGTGTATCATTTGTGGCTGTGTTGACATTGGATGCTGGTATGCATTTTCTCACAGGTGTCTGCTATGCTGTGCTGTGACCTGCATGTCAAGCTTGCTATAATCGCAGGTACATGTGTATTCCCCCATACAATATGCATTCCAGTGTTGTGGCAGTCTGCCTGTAGTTTTCCCAGTGCTTTGGGACATGCCTAGCAGCCTACTGTAAATACCTAGTGTGCTGTTATGCCCAGTTATTTGCAGGACATACTGCTGACAGGCCAGCATAACTGTTGTGTATTTCTGACAAAGCAGTGGTATGCTGTACAGATGTATGTCATTCACTACTGGGTAGTATGTGGCCATTTGAACTCAGCAGCACCAAGTATTATGTGTCTGGACAGACTGGTGTGTGTGTGTGCATACACTGTGTGGGCATATGTACCCCAGTATTGTCATGATATACCCATGTACATGGCTAGTAACATCCACATTGGGAGGTGTGGTCCACATGTCTCACATGAAGGGAACATGTGTACACTTCTGGACTGACCACAGAGTGCCACACTGTCCACATATAGTGGTCATATCCCTGCTGTAGTCCACAGGATCATTACTGTGCTTGCAATGGGTCCGTACTATACTGCCTCTAGGATGTCTGTCCATAGGCAATGCTGCACATGTCTACAGCAGATGCGACCTCCCACACCCAACATGTCTATTAAGACACCCCTATGACAGTGGCAACAGTCTACATATATACCCACAATACATCCGTGACATCCCCTTGCCCTATGGTGTTGGGACTATTGGTACTTAGGTAGGACTCTACTCCATGTTCTGGATATATGGTAAACAGATACGTGTGCACATATATTCACATATCTATGTAGATATATACACATATACATATCCACACACATATATGGCCATATGCATATATGGGGATATATATATATATGCATATATACATATAAATACCATACATATGCATATACACAGCAATGACTTCAACAAGTGGCTAAGCATCTGATGTCATTCAAAGGGGATCCAGTATCTGTCTGCCTGGGGCGACATGATGTACAAACCACAATGCTCTGGCAGAGATGGTCTGCACGTGTAGCCCCTGGGATTCAGGTTACTGGCTACAGCTCTTGGCACCCCCATAGCACCTTAACTAGATAAGTTCAAAGGACAAAACCACCACTGTAACAGATACAAGCATGCAAAACTGACGGTAATGTGACTCAATGTTAGAAGTCTAAACCTAAAAAAGCACTCTCTTGAGCCACACCTACAAACGGGGAAGATCGATATCTGTGCAGTAAATGGGACCTGGTGCAACGCTCCAGAGAGCATACTTGTAATAACTGCCTACAACCCTTATCACACATGTCGAGCAACAAACCAAGACCACAACACTACAGATGGAGGAGTGTCCATATTCACCAAAGTCATTCACACCTCCAGCCTAGTGTTAAACACAGTGCATCTGAGAATTACCAGATGCAACTAACACTATGTAAGACTGCAGTCTAAATTGTAGCTGCCTACTGATCCCCCTCCATGATCCAAGGTTCTCAGTACACCGTTATACACTGGACAATATTAAGATACAAACAAGCACCATAATACTGGCGATTCCAAATACTGTGCCATTAACTGGGAAAACAACTTGTGTACCACCACCCTTTACCAACGGTTCCAGAAACTCATACAGTCTAACCCCTGGATCAACTACTCCATTTTCCAACCAGGATCTCCAATATCCTAGACCTGGTCATTACCAACATGGGAGTCAGATGCCCAACACCAGGGGTCACCCCTCATAGGTCAGGTCTGACCATTAGGTAATCACCGTTGACATCCACATCCCACCCCCACCCGCCAGTAAGGATCCTCCATAAATACTCTTTGCAAAGCCAATGCCATGCTACTCAAGTCAGAAGTGACAAACCTCATGACACTCATGGAGATGGGAGCTGAAAGTGCAGCTGATGAATCCTACACTAAGGCACTGTATGGGCACATCCACTCTTGCATGAATTATGCTATCCCACATAGAACTGAAACACTGTCCTCCAAACAAGGAAGCTGATCTTGTGCTCCACTGCCATGCACAGTCTATACAACAGAAGCAAGATACTGTTGCATTTAAAAGGATAATCCCAAAATGAAAACTGCTCCCTTACCAGCCTCAGTAAGAAGTTGCTATCCCTCAAAATCCGCCACAGCTTGTTACATAAATATAATTGCCATAGATTCCAAAGACAACCACAGGGCATTCTATAGTTATGTCCAGGATCTATACGGCAATGCTCAGAACTGCTCCGTGCTACAACAGATTGGCATTAAATATACGGATTCAAAGTAGTGTTCCAATATCTGGGCAGCCCGATTTAGTGCTACATTCAGCCTCCCTCACCCCCTAAAGGGCACATCTCAGTAACAAAAGGTTGCCAAATTCCAGTAATCATGGTCACACAGGTGGAAACCACTGACTCCACTGCTAGGAATACAGCATCCATGGGACCAGATGACATCCTGGGCTATGTAGTACATGAACTACTACATAACCCTGCATCTCACCTAAGTGCCATGTGTAATCATACCCTCACCTCCGGCTACTATCCCACCGAGGGGCGCACAGCTACAGTTATCACACTCCACAAGGAGGAAACCACCTTGGATCCTGGGAACTACTGTCCCATCAGTCTGACGAGCCTGATTTGCAAGAGCATGGAATGCATTATCATGCAACTTATTAACAATGACATTGGTAACCAGCAAACCCTGGACCCCAACCTGGTTGGGCTTGTGCAGGGCCAATCTTGTCTCCTGAACCTGTTTGACTACTTTGATTCAGTCTCCGGAACTGTGGAGGAGATTAAGATGGTGCACACAGCCTATTTGGACTTTTCCAAGGCCTTCAACAACATCACCCACTCTAGAGACATAGTTAAACATTTGAAACTGGCCATAAACACGTGTCACTCGATGGGTTGCCAACTGACTTACAGACGGGACCCAGACTGTAAACGTAGCCATGTCCAATCCCTGCTCCAGACAAATGACAGTTGGAGTATGTCAGGGTTGGTCCTGACACAGCTCTTGTGTGGCATCTACCTCCCTGAAGTACAGGCCAGCTCTACAGAATTCTGGCTAACAACGTTCACAGATTACTGCAAACTGAGAGCCATTATTGCATCCCAGATGATGTGGATATTCTACAACATGGCTTTACAGAAACAGATGCTTGGTGCCAGAGCCATGGGCTCAAGATTAATGTCAAGTAATATATAGTTATCCCCTTTGGGCATAACATGTACCCATGAATTACCACATAGGTGTCAGTACACTAAACACTGAAAGTGGGCTGACAGACATAGGGACACAGGTGGACAGTGGTCTCACCTTCATTTATTACAAACAGACCGGTTTCGGCAAATGATGCCTTCTTCAGTGTAGGACAAAACAACAAAGTCCCATCCATCATACATTAAATATACATTCTGAGCCAATAGGCAAACAGAGGTCATGAATATTAATGGCATATTGAAAAGTTGCCATAGCCCAAAAAAAGTTTTTGATAAAAACAAAATCCTAACAAAGTTTTAACTCCTAAAATTTGAGTGTAACATCCAGATCCCTTGAAAAACCAAAAACCAATTGAAACAAAATGCATACCAATAGACACATTTTCAAAAACTACATATAGGAAAAAGGAATGCATACACAAAAAGAAAAAAAGACAAAAATGAACTGTGTGGTGCCATAGGAATACCCAATGGCCTGTGATCAAATTATTTATGATAAAGTCAGCCATCAGACATCCTAAATAGCAATAAGAACTAGAATTAGTTCATGATAAACAACAACATAATGCAATGCAATATGGTAAACTAACCATCCACAACAGAATAAATCAATATAATTAAGGTGCCTAGAAACATAGTTATACATTGAACATAAATAGTCTGAAAACTATGTAGCCCTATTATAGCGTGATATGCCAATCAAAATGTTCCAATATGTCTAGGGGAAACTGACATGTAAAGGAAAAAAAAAAAATTATATATGTAATAATTATTCTCCATGCCATAAGAGACCAGTCAAGGAACACCCAATCAATAAAAATGATAATCGCTGTACCACAGCCAAACAGAACCACCCCCGTCCAATATCTGTACATCAAAAGTACTAGGAAAACTTTGAACATAAGTTCAAAACCTAGATTATATAATGCTATAATGCTAATATGGTCCCAGAAAATCTATATTGAGACATAAAGAACCAACTACAGATGATCATTAAGTCCAGGAGGAAAAAGACCCCCCTAGTGTGACTATCCAATATTTCTCTTTATGATCTAATAGACCATGCCAACCCTGTTTATGACATCTGTCACCAGTAATACGATCTATAACCATAAAATTTAATCTAGCCTGTGAATGTTTGAGAGTATGTTGGTACAAGGCACTGGTCAGTTTGTGATTCCTAATATCACTACGATGTTCATTCATTCGACACCTAAGGGCCCTTGAAGTTTGGCCCACATAAAATGCACCGCAATAACAAGAAGCTAGGTACACAACCCAATCACTACTACAGTTCCCAAATATTTTGATGTTGAATATCTGGGTGGTATTGCGACTTGAGAATTCCTTTGATTTATTCATATAGGAACACGATCCACAGTGGCCACAGGGAAATGAGCCAAATAGCTCATCCCCTTGTAATGTAAGTTGTTTGTGAATAATCCCTCCACTAGCCATATGTTTGTAATGTGATAAGTACGAACCCAATGTTTTGCCTCGTTTGTAAGAGAACCGACATTGTGGTCCCAAAAGTGACCTCAATTGGTCATTGGCCAATAAGATATTCCAATGTTTGTTAATGGTATTCCTGACCATATTGATGTTTCTACCATAAGTGGTAACAAAACGTATGGGAGTAATAGATGTATTGTTTCTCATGGATTTGTACTCTAACAGTTGTTCCCTGTTCATTTAGTTGACCCTACATCTGGCTACGTTGATGTCATTATGGTCATAGCCCCTATTGGCAAACCTATTACCCAAATCCATGCTAGCTGATTGATATTCAACGTCCTTCGAACTGAGATGCTTAATACGCATGAATTGTGACACTGGAATGCTTCTGATAGTGTGGCGTGGGTGCATACTGGAAGCATGAAGCAAGGTATTATATTGTGGGTACTTGCGGAACACCTTGGTGGATAGTGTGAAATCATGATTTCTGGAGACCATAACATCCAGAAAGTTGATTGTGTTTTGGTCATATGTTACTGAAAACTCCAGTCCCCATATATTGCTGTTAAGATAATCGACAAATTCATGCAAGTAACCCAAATCCGCACGCCACACTAGCCAGCAGTCATCCAAATAACGTCGCCAGATGTCCATCTCAACCTGATAAATGTTATGTGAGTTGTCATAAATCATGTACTCCTCAAAGTAAGCCATGAAAAGGTCTGCATAAATGGGAGCAAACGATGCTCCCATAGCCGTGCCTTGCAGTTGCCAATAACACTGGCCTTGAAAATATAGCACATTTTTGTTGAGTACATGTTCTGACATACAAATGAGTAAGGTATTAAACCCTGGTGAATAGAGATTTGCTCTGTTAAGCCAGTATTGGAGGGATTGTAAACCTGCCCAATGTGGAACACTGGTGTATAATGCTTTTACATCTAAAGTGCACATATACCATCCTGGTTCTAACTGGGTATCATGAATAATCTGTAAAAATTGGGTTGTGTCCTGCAGTCTTGCCCTAATCAAACCCAACAAAGGTTTAAGATATCTCGTGAGAAATGCAGATAAAGGTTCAGTAAGAGATCCTGTTCCAGAGACAATAGGTCTACCAGGAGGTTTACTAAGAGATTTATGAATCTTAGGTAAAAGATATAGAATCTGCTTGGATGGTTCAGACACTGTCAGTGATGACAAACATTTTTTGCTAATAATCCCCTCCTCAAAGGCTAACTTCAAAAAGGAGTCAATTTCATCCTTGAAATTAGGTGTGGGATCTATCAGCATATGCATATAACATGTTTTATCTGATAATTGTGACAACCCTTCCTGTATGTAGTCAACTGTATTAAGAACCACCACAGCACCTCCTTTGTCAGCTGAAAGTACAGTGATTTCCTTGTTATTGCGTAGTTGGTCTAAAGCCAACCTATCACCAGTGGTAAGATTACTTCCCAACATAACATGCCCGTAGTTCTCAAAATGGAGGTCCCTCAGAATGGAATCCATAAATATGGAAACATATTTGTTCATAGGTGGTTGAAAAGATGACCTACCAAACCTAAACTCGTCAGATATTCCTGAACTATCCTCAGCAAAGAACAATTTTAGATTAAGAGTACGGCAAAAAGACTGTAAATCCTGAATGATATGATATTCCTGAGAGAAAAAGGAAGGTATGTAGTTCAGTCCCTTATTAAGTAGGGCTATTTGTTCCTCAGATAATACAGTATTGGCTCAGAATGTATATTTAATGTATGATGGATGGGACTTTGTTGTTTTATCCTACACTGAAGAAGGCATCATTTGCCGAAACTGGATTATTAGCAAAAAATGTTTGTCATCACTGACAGTGTCTGAACCATCCAAGCAGATTCTATATCTTTTACCTAAGATTCATAAATCTCTTAGTAAACCTCCTGGTAGACCTATTGTCTCTGGAACAGGATCTCTTACTGAACCTTTATCTGCATTTCTCACGAGATATCTTAAACCTTTGTTGGGTTTGATTAGGGCAAGACTGCAGGACACAACCCAATTTTTACAGATTATTCAAGATACCCAGTTAGAACCAGGATGGTATATGTGCACTTTAGATGTAAAAGCATTATACACCAGTATTCCACATTGGGCAGGTTTACAATCCCTCCAATACTGGCTTAACAGAGCAAATCTCTATTCACCAGGGTTTAATACCTTACTCATTTGTATGTCAGAACATGTACTCAACAAAAATGTGCTATATTTTCAAGGCCAGTGTTATTGGCAACTGCAAGGCACGGCTATGGGAGCATCGTTTGCTCCCATTTATGCAGACCTTTTCATGGCTTACTTTGAGGAGTACATGATTTATGACAACTCACATAACATTTATCAGGTTGAGATGGACATCTGGCGACGTTATTTGGATGACTGCTGGCTAGTGTGGCGTGCGGATTTGGGTTACTTGCATGAATTTGTCGATTATCTTAACAGCAATATATGGGGACTGGAGTTTTCAGTAACATATGACCAAAACACAATCAACTTTCTGGATGTTACGGTCTCCAGAAATCATGATTTCACACTATCCACCAAGGTGTTCCGCAAGTACCCACAATATAATACCTTGCTTCATGCTTCCAGCATGCACCCACGCCACACTATCAGAAGCATTCCAGTGTCACAATTCATGCGTATTAAGCGTCTCAGTTCGAAGGACGTTGAATATCAATCAGCTAGCATGGATTTGGGTAATAGGTTTGCCAATAGGGGCTATGACCATAATGACATCAACGTAGCCAGATGTAGGGTCAACCAAATGAACAGGGAACAACTGTTAGAGTACAAATCCATGAGAAACAATACATCTATTACTCCCATACGTTTTGTTACCACTTATGGTAGAAACATCAATATGGTCAGGAATACCATTAACAAACATTGGAATATCTTATTGGCCAATGACCAATTGAGGTCACTTTTGGGACCACAATGTCAGTTCTCTTACAAACGAGGCAAAACATTGGGTTCGTACTTATCACATTACAAACATATGGCTAGTGGAGGGATTATTCACAAACAACTTACATTACAAGGGGATGAGCTATTTGGCTCATTTCCCTGTGGCCACTGTGGATTGTGTTCCTATATGAATAAATCAAAGGAATTCTCAAGTCGCAATACCACCCAGATATTCAACATCAAAATATTTGGGAACTGTAGTAGTGATTGGGTTGTGTACCTAGCTTCTTGTTATTGCGGTGCATTTTATGTGGGCCAAACTTCAAGGGCCCTTAGGTGTCGAATGAATGAACATCGTAGTGATATTAGGAATCACAAACTGACCAGTGCCTTGTACCAACATACTCTCAAACATTCACAGGCTAGATTAAATTTTATAGTTATAGATCATATTACTGGTGACAGATGTCATAAATAGGGTTGGCATGGTCTATTAGATCATAAAGAGAAATATTGGATAGTCACACTAGGGGGTCTTTTTCCTCCTGGACTTAATGATCATCTGTAGTTGGTTCTTTATGTCTCAATATAGATTTTCTGGGACCATATTAGCATTATAGCATTATATAATCTAGGTTTTGAACTTATGTTCAAAGTTTTCCTAGTACTTTTGATGTACAGATATTGGACGGGGGTGGTTCTGTTTGGCTGTGGTACAGCGATTATCATTTTTATTGATTGGGTGTTCCTTGACTGGTCTCTTATGGCATGGAGAATAATTATTACATATGTAATTTTTTTTTTTTTTTTTTCCTTTACATGTCAGTTTCCCCTAGACATATTGGAACATTTTGATTGGCGTATCACGCTATAATAGGGCTACATAGTTTTCAGACTATTTATGTTCAATGTATAACTATGTTTCTAGGCACCTTAATTATATTGATTTATTCTGTTGTGGATGGTTAGTTTACCATATTGCATTGCATTATGTTGTTGTTTATCATGAACTAATTCTAGTTCTTATTGCTATTTAGGATGTCTGATGGCTGACTTTATCATAAATAATTTGATCACAGGCCATTGGGTGTTCCTATGGCACCACACAGTTCATTTTTGTCTTTTTTTCTTTTTGTGTATGCATTCCTTTTTCCTATATGTAGTTTTTGAAAATGTGTCTATTGGTATGCATTTTGTTTCAATTGGTTTTTGGTTTTTCAAGGGATCTGGATGTTACACTCAAATTTTAGGAGTTAAAACTTTGTTAGGATTTTGTTTTTATCAAAAACTTTTTTTGGGCTATGGCAACTTTTCAATATTCCATTAATATTCATGACCTCTGTTTGCCTATTGGCTCAGAATGTATATTTAATGTATGATGGATGGGACTTTGTTGTTTTGTCCTACACTGAAGAAGGCATCATTTGCCGAAACCGGTCTGTTTGTAATAAATGATTGGAATTTACCTCTGCTACTGCTCTTGCTGGTCTACTTTTGTTGCTTTGTGTTAGATGGTTTGGACCGTGCATCTCCCCCGTGCATAGAACTTGGTTGGTCTCACCTTCATTAACCACATAGCCACAACAGTAAGGAAATCCTTCTGTGTGACACACCTCATTACTGAGGGCTTTACATCCAGAAAAAAGGTGCAATTGTCTCACTGTACTCATCCCTCATTACACCCTGTATATAGAGTACAACACCCCCATTTGGTATGTACCTCGCAAGACAGCTGGGAAGGCAGTGGAAATACCTCACTATAAGAATCACAGGCATCAAACAGATGGCCTATGCTGACCGTCTAGACATCCTCCAGCTGTACTCTGTGGCATATTGTCTACACAAAGGCTATCTCTGGGTCACATACAAGGCTATGTCAAACCCTGGGAAATGACATCTGTAATATGTGTATGTACTGACATGTACAGTACATGTGTCTATGTGCTCTCATTACAGCAGAAAAGGGTATTGAGTATCATGTCTGGGACACACAAGTATATGAGGCCTGCACAGCACTGTTATCCATGTGAATGTGTGACATGCAGGGGTAACAACCCAGGGTATGTGCTGTCACACAGGCATGCAGTGTAACATGGCTTTACTACTGTCGACAGTGCTGTCCCAGGGAAGGGTGGAGTGCTAACATTACTACTGACAGCAAGAACACCTGTGGGCATAGCTGCACTCTGAGTGCTCACTGTTGTATTCCTAGTGTGTGGGCTGTGTCACCGTATATATCCCCCACTGGATAATAATCAGACATGTGGAATTTAACTGTAGAGTACCGTCTGTACAACACATGTTAGTGAAGGCTTACAACATGTAGTAATGGCATACATATTGTTGTCAAACATCCATCTGTTGACACATTCATCCTACTGCATAGATACTCACCAAACTGGTGTCTGTCAGTCCCTCTACAGATGTGCAGATGGCAGGTCTCCAGCTGGGATATGCACAGACAACCTATGCTTGATTGACACCATGTGTGACCAGCTGTATACTACCTGTCACATACAGGAGACATCACCCTGTATGGGCCACATGCCATGGGTACCTACACTACACTACCACAGTCAACTGAACATGCTTCGGTATAGGTCTCCATCACAGACACTAACCATGTGTTGTAATACATGTTGCATACATGTCAACTGGATCACCTCGGTGGCCATGTGCAGAAGGCACCCAGAGGATTGGCTGATACATGTCACTCTCACCCTGCCAATCACTAACGTGGGGTGTCTGTTGATAGATTGTCTGCTGGCACATGGCAGGTGGCATGATACCAATGTATACACACCCACTACACATCCAGTCCCTCCATGGACAACAGCCAGGTCCACAGCTATGACCACCTGCAGCAATGCACCACAGTATTGACACGTGTATGTGTGCATTACTGAGGATAGCATTGTTTGTGTGTTAGTATACCTGTAGTTGCAAATTCCATGACAGCCTGTACAACCACCTCCACTCCCATTGTCATAGTCAGATGTGGCCGCTGCTGTATTGGACATGATATGTAGCATGTTACACTCCTTTCCCTAATAGCTATATGTGCCTTGCAGTACCAGCACAACAGTGTTGTACAAATTGGTCGATAGGCATGGGAATCCCATTGAGGTCTGCCACATGTGTGTATGTGTGCATGTCTGCATATCTGTAGGGTACACCATTCCAAGGCCACATACTCCTATTACGATATACATTGCCACACTGTAGTACAGATATTGATGTTCATCGTGCATACAGCTGCAGTCATAACAGATGGGTTCTCCTGCCGTCAGGCGGGTCCTCGGTCGGCTGAATTCCAAAGTCTAGGTCCGGTGTCAGTTGTTGTCACTTCTTCCCTGACGTCAGTGTGACAGGGGTATAAAGGAACCAGCATACATGCATATCCCTGTGGTACCACTGTTGTGATATGCAATGGGTTGTATTGGCGTCATGGGCAATGTGTAATAGTGGGTATGTCAGAGTATCAAGATGGGTTCCAGTGTGTATAATATCCATTGGGGGAATGTGGGTGCTGTGTACACTGTCATTACACCATGGTACACCCAGTATATGGCCCATGTTCCAGGATACAGCCCAGTTACACATGTGCTGTGTGCAGCCTACCTGTAACACATTGGACACATGAACTAGTTAGTTAGCAACAATACACCCAGGTCTCTAAGATGTGTGTCTGCCTGTTATGTGTCAGTCAAAGTGTATATGATGGTATGACACACTATGTATTCTCCATATACAAACATTAAATCCCCCATTACCATATTGTACATGTATGTGGATGTTCTGCTTGTAACATGTGACCTGGTACACACCTCACCCTAAACAAGGTGTCATGTATGCAGTGAAAGCCACACAGTTCAGTAGCACTACATTCCTAGGTAGGGGTCTAGTCACATTGTTGCCAAGTAAGGATGTGTGTATATGTGGATGGGTTGACATAAGGGTGCAGATTATACATGTACCAGCAGGCCACCTGTCAATGTGGCATGGGCAATAACTGTTATACAAACCTGTGACATGTGCAACTGTACACTAGATATGTCACGGCCATGGTGTCACCACAGTGACATACCCTTGAGGAATATGACTGAAGACCATCCTCCTGCTGACACATGTACACCTAGAACACAAATGGATAACATTATGGAGATAACAATCAGTGTTACTAACAGCTGAAATGCATTACAGCTGCATGGCTACATTACCTGACATGTATGCATTACACATTACCCCTGGCAACATCTTACACTGCAGTACATTGCAGCACTCTATTACAGTCACTGTGTGCATCAAAACCATATTAGACTGTCCCTGCCTTGATGTAATCGATGACAGGGATGTGGCACAGGTATCATCATATGCACAGGGTGTGTTGCTGGTGTGCCAGAGGCCGAGGGTGGTCCATACATGTGTCACCATGCTGAACAAGGAGAGGGTCATGGTGAGCAGCTTGTCGGGTGCTAGGATCTACCACATAACACAAGCACTCAGGTCACTCCAAGGCAAGTACAAATATGACTCAGTCATTGTCCATGCTGGTGTGAATGACCTGAGATGTACCTCCCTGGACTACATGAAAAGAGACATAAAGGAGCTCTCTGAGCATGTAGCCCAGGCTGGTATGACCCTGACCTTGAGTAGCATCTTACCCTCACCAAGAATGATGCCACAATATGAAGACAAGATGATCAATTTCAACAATTGGCTTAAGTACTGGTGTCATTCAAAGGGGATCCAATGCCTGTCAGCTTGGGATGATATGCTTGACAAGCCACTATGCTTCGCTAGGGACGGCTTGCACCTGTCACCCCTGGGCTTTCGGATATTGGCAAAGGCTCTTGCTACCCCCATAGTGCCTTTTTTAGGCAAGGCTCAAAAGACAAACCCACCTCCATAGGTATCACAAGGGATAAAAAACTAACAGTAATGCTACTCAACGCCAGAAGTCTAAACCTCAAGATGCACGCACTCGAAACTCTCCTTAGCATGGAGAACATCGATATCTGTGCAGTAACAGAAACCTGGTTTAGGGCTCCCGAGAGCACCCCAGCACTACCAGGTTATACCTCATACCATGCTTTTCGGCCCCAAAACTTGGACCGAACCACAAAAGGAGAGGGAGTATCGATATTCATCAAAGATACCCACACCTCCAGGTTGGTGGCAAAGCACGAAGCATCAGAGACTATCCATGTGCAACTAACAGTGGGTAAAACTGCCTTCCAGTTTATAGCCTGCTACAGACCACCTTCCCAAACCCAGGAACCCCACTCGGCCTTCCTGAGAACACTGGAAAATATGAAGGTCTCTCCAAACACCATTATATTGGGCGACTTCAACTACCCAAACAAAGACTGGGAGCATTACTCTAGCTCCAACACCCTAGCCCAAAGGTTCCTAGAATTTATAAACTCAAATGCTATGGAACAACTTGTTACCACTCCCACAAGAGGGGAAAACATACTGGACCTGATCATCACCAACATGGGGACTCTATGCTCCAAACCAGAAGTGTATCCCTCACTGGTAAGGTCAGACCATAAACTAATCTCACTGGATATTCACATCCTGACCCCACCCCTTGCCCAGAAAACCACAGTGAAAAACTTCTCTAAAGCAAATTTCGCACTCCTCAAAACCGAGGTGGAATCCTTCAAAGCCCCCGGGCCTGTGGAAAATATGGCCCAGACCGCAGAATCCTTTATAAACGCATTCTATGAACACCTTCAGGAATGCATGGATCATGCGATCCCAAATAAAACCAAGACCCAATCCTCCAAAGGCAGACATCCTGTCTGGTGGACCCCAGCCATAAACAAACTATACAATAGAAGGAGGAAGCTACTAAATGATAGAGCAAAATCCCAAAAAGGGAAGGCATCACTGATCAGTTTTAGCAAAAAACTATAGGCACTCATAAAATTGTCTAAGGCCAGCTTTGAGAGAAAAATTGCACAGGACACTAGGGATAATCACAAGGCTTTCTTTAGTTATGTTAGGACCTGGGTGGTAATTCCCAGATATGCTCAGAATTAGTCCAAAATGACAAAAAATACACTGAACCCACAGACATTGCCAACATCCTAGCTGACAGGTTCAGTGCAAACTTCTCCCCACCAAAGGGCAAATATCTATCACAGCAGAGTGCTGCCAAACTGACATCTCAGATGCTCAGGTAAGAGCCGCTCTATCCAAAGCAAAAAACACAGCATCAGTGGGACCAGATGGTGTCCCAGGCTGCGTCCTACATGAACTCCAAGAAGAGCTAAACCCAAACATAAAACTACTGTTCAATCTCAGCCTTACTACAGGATATGTGCCCAAAGAGCAACAGTGGTCCCTCTCCATAAAGGTGGTGCCTCAATGGATCCTGGAAACTATCGCCCCATAAGCCTGACTAGCTTGGTCTGCAAAGCTATGGGAAGGATCATCATGGACCTCATAAATAAAGATATTGGGGACCTACAGACACTGGATCCTACCCAGTTCGGCTTTGTTAAGGGCAGATCCTGCCTCTTAAACCTGGTTGATTTCTTTGAAACAGTCACCAAGGCCATTGACGAGGGGAAGGTGGTCCACACAGCCTACCTGGACCTTGCAAAAGCCTTCGATACAATACTCCACTCGGGCATTATAGATAAGCTCACCAGCTTAAATATAAACCCTTATGTCACTAGATGGATTGCAAACTGGCTCAAGGACAGAACCCACATGGTTAGAATTGCTGGAGCCATGTCAGACTCCAAACCAGTTACAAGTGGTGTCCCACAAGGCTCAGTCCTGGGACCTCTCTTGTTCGGTATGTATTTCTCGGAGGTACAGGCCAACACGGAAGGACTGTGGCTGACCAAGTTCGCAGATGACTGCAAACTGGGCACCATAATCGACTCTCCAGCCGACACTAGCATCCTCCAAAAGGGCCTCATAGAAACAGACAACTGGTGCCAGAGCCATGGCCTCAAGCTAAATGCCAAAAAGTGTATAGTCATCCCCTTTGGCAAAACAAAGTGCCCACAAATTACCACATAGGTGGTAATTCATTAAGTACAGAAGAAGTAATTAGGGACCTGGGGACCCAAGTTGATAGCAATCTCTCATTTGACAACCACGTGGCCAAAGTGGTTAGAAAAACATTTTATATAGCCCACCTAATCATGAAGGGATTCACATCTAGATCAGGGGAGGTCATCGTGCCTCTTTACTCATCCCTCATCAGGCCCATAATTGAGTACAATGCCCATTTGGGATGTACCTTACCAGACACCTGCAGCAACTGGAAAGACCCCAAAAGTACCTCACCAAGAGGATCAAAGGGCTCAAACAGATGCCATATGCTGCCCGGTTAAAGAAACTCCAGCTCTACTCAGTGGCATACCGCCTGTTCAGAGGTGATCTGTGCCTGACGTATAAAGCCATGTCCAACCTGGAATTAATGGACATGCTGCACCTCAGAAAATCCAAATCCCATCGAGCTACACGCTCGACAGACTTGAACCTCAGCACTGAAATAAATAGGACATGCTGGAGGGACAGATTCATAACCCAGAGGCTCCCTTCACTCTGGAATAAAATCCCAGTCCAGGTTAGGCAGAGTCCCTCATTGACTCTCTTCAAGAGGAATCTTGATGAGTGGATGGGAGATCATAGGTTTACCCCGGGTATCACTTCTGTGTCACTGTTAGACAGAGGCACAGTATACTAACCTCGAAAAAGGGCATAGCAAAATAAATTTAAAATGGGTGGCCAAAGCCAAACACATTCTGGCTAGGCTTATAAATGCCCTAGGGCAGATAGCCTAGTATGATCCTATGAACCTATGATCCTATGAACCATGTGTGTGGGTGAGGGGTTTGGTTCATTGATTGGGGCATGGTGATGTGGTGTGAGTTGGTATGGGGTCTCCCTAGGTGTGGTTGCATAGTGTGTGGGTATGCATGCATGCATGCAGATCTGCCATGTGGCTGCCATATACAGGTGTTGTTGGACAGCTGCAGACCATACCTGGCAGGGTGTGCAGTTCACTGCCTCTGGCCATGGACACACTGACTGTGCCTGCCAGGGGTTCCATGGGCACGTGCAGGTACAGACCTTGAGGTGCTACTCTCTCCTGATGCTCCCCTAATGATGACAGATGTCCACTGGAACCATGTCCAGCCTAGGACTGGCCAGGGCCAAAAGCACGAGGCCTGCTGTGGTGTGATGTAGACAGCACCCCCAGTGGTGTGCTGGGGCTGGTACTGCCACTACAGGAGCGGCTTTGCATCCTGAAATGTCCACATTGACCGCCAGCTGCTGGTTTTTCTGGCCTACGTCCATGTGGCCATCACACCACTCCCATCACATGTTCAAGCGCAGACATACCACGGTTGAGGAGGCCCACCATCTCACCCCACCATCTATCCATGACCTTAGTCTGTTCATGGAGGGCAGCAGCAAGTTCACGGAGGTTGCCACTTACAGATGAGAAAGCAGCCCTCTGCAGCCTCAGGCCCTGTCTGGTGTATATTTCCTTATGTGCCTGTGCCTCCATTATGGCCTGAAACATGCTCCTGGTGGTACCAGTTTTGGTGCCTCTGCCAGGGGCATGATGACCAGCGGCACTCCCACGAATACCATGGTACATCTGCCAATGTGGTGCCCTGCCAGACATCCGGCTATGCTGACTGTGACCCGACACAGTTGGCATGGACACCACACTTTCCTGATCACTGGCACCAACTGCCAACTGTCCCTCTTCTATGGCCACTCGTGATGGGGTTTGTAGGGTCACTGTAACTGTGTGCAGGCTTGGGGTGGCTAGGAGGGTGATGACACATGCTGGCACAGTGTCGGCCTCTGGCAACCCTACCTGTACCGCAACAGTACCATCATCATTGGTGTCTGTACAGACACCTACCTCGGTTTGCATGCAGGAGGGACCCTGACCCACCTTGACACCTGTGGGGGAAACAAACACACACTTTAAGACCTGTACAGCATTGCATAACAGTACACACATTTACACACGCAGTCATACACACACACACACACACACACACACACACACACACACACACACACACACACACACACACACACACAAACAGTCACACTCACACGTACACTCACATGCACTGACAGCCCACCTTACTACCTCCCTTTCCCTGGGTTTACAGAGTGTCTCACATTCAGTTACATATGTTCCCCATCCTGCATGGCACTTGCTAACATACACTCATTACTACTACCCATTAACATATTCCTCTCCATGCTTACACGTGTGATCACAACACATGACCTTTTACTCCATCACCTCCCTGACGTGGGTGGAGTAGGTTGTACATGGTCTCACTGCTGTCATCCAGTAATACCCTGTGTATGTCCAGTCATGGTGTACATGGCCCCTATATGGTTGGTACTGCTACATTCACTACGTATGTCACACACCGGAGTCTCATACTACAGTCTTGCTCAGTCCATGCCACATTTGCTGCACGGTCAAGACATCATGCGGACAACAGTAATACGTGGGTACACTCACTAATGTGCTCTGGTAATTCCCTATTGCATTAGTAGTGCTGCATATGTAGGTAGCCGGTTATCTATCTGCTGCTGCCAATATGATGTGTATACCTGGTATGTACTTTCCCCTCCCAATGTATGTTCCATGCTACAGACCTTGTTATGCTATCAGCTGTCCTGTGTTCACATATCAGACAGGTTGTTCTGGTGTTTCATGTGTCACTCCCTGTACAATTACAGCACAATCCCAAGGAGAAGTACTGCCATGTGATCAATCCCACTATCGCCTGTGCATACATGGACACCCTTACAGACACACATGTATACACACATCTGACATGCATCGACCACTCTCCACTCCACCAGATTGCACTTACAGACAAAATCAACACACACACACACACACACACACACACACACACACACACACACACACACACACACACACACACACACACACACACACACACACACACACACACACACACACACACACACACACACACCTACATGTGGGGTTGCACAACTTTTGTACACACAGTCCTCCCATTACCCTTCTGTCAGCATGCATTACATATGGTGCTCAATAGCATGCAGTGCAACTATAGTGACTTCATGATAGTGGCAGTATACATGTGTGATGCATGAGCTGTGTTGGTAGGTGATGGCCCTTCCCCTTGTTAACACTGCACCCATATACAAAGTATTACTGTGGACCTGTTCTGCACCCTGCCTTATACTATGCACCATACCTCACAGGTGTACAAACCATTGCTGCGTATGTAGTACTTTGTCAGTTATGTCAGCTCCAATGCTCACAGCCCCTATGTGTTAGAGCAACTCATACCTGGGATGATATGTGAATATATATAATTTGTGAATGCCTGATGTCTGCTTTACAGATCACAATATCAGCAGTGCATGTATGACCAGTACAAGATTATTACACTGACAACCAGCAGACCTTACCATGGTTGTGGGGGGTGCCCTACACATGTCCCAGAAGTCTGCATGGTTGCAAGGTCTACTCATGTGCACATCCCTTGGAGTGCACACACTGCTGTCACTATTGCTGTGGGGTCAGGGTTACGTCTGCCACAGTTAGTTAACCTGATTGTGTGCAGATACAGCCATGAGGGTGTTGTTTCACACATGTCCCTACTGTAGGCCATGTGTCCTGCCATACTTCTCATCCCTGTGGACACATTGCACAATAACAGGATGTTAGTTATCTTGCATGTGTCTGTTGCATCCTTCCAATACCCCAGCATGGTCTCTACTGTGATGCAGTGCATTTCACAGCAACAAACCATGAACATTTACAGCATGCAGTGTGGGTAGGTGTGTTAGATGTGTGCATGAAATATCCCATAGCTATTACATGCCCAGTGTATTGTCATGCATGAACATGATCCATACTCACCGGCTACAGGCTGCTGCCATGGTGTTATCCTGGGGGGACCTACATAAGAGTGTGAGAAAGTTGATGTCAGTGGCCACAACTGTGGCATTCATAAAGGGTGAGTGCAGCATTATATTACATCAACAGTAGAAGTCCACAATACTACAGCTTATGCACGACTTTTTATTACTACTACTACACAGCAACAGACTATGTATATGAAATCTCAGATTTGCATGATGCACCTGTACAGATGTGGATGCATACACAAGAGTGGTGTACTGATGTACCCTGGGGCCTTACCTGCATGCTCCTCAGTCAGTGTGTCAGTGGCACCCACCTCCACAATGCACCCTGCCAGCTGTTGGTGCTGCAGGTGGGCAGGTGCCACAAGGCTGCTGAGAAGCTCCTCCACATGGGTGAGGGGTGGATGGGCGGGTTGCCCCCCCATTGTGAGGTGGTCCTCCCATACAGCAGCTGCACACCGACGTACATGGAGAAGCAGGTTGGTGTAATGATGCCAGACCTGCTCATAGCTGCGGTTCTGTAGTCCAACATCATTGACCCTGTGGACTAGATCATTCCACAGGGCGGTCCTCTCCTGCTGATCATGAGCTGTCCAGCCAAACAGCAGTTCATAGTGCTGTACCAAATGTTCAGTGATGACATCTGTTTCAGCAGCACTGTATGCTGGCAAAGGTGTGTGAGCCATCTTCCCTGGAAGACATAAAGATGGAAACAGGTCTGAGCAACTCATGCAGCAGGGTTACCATAGTTCTTAATACGCATCTTTGTCTCCCACCACCATATCAGCTACAACAAACCATTCACAGAATGCAATTGGTATGTCGGCTGCTTACCTACCATTGAGACATATGTTGTAATGTACCAAGCTTTGTGCTATGTGTTTGTGCCACGCTTTGTGCTATGTGTTTGTAGTCATGTTCCCTGTGGGGACACTATCTTTGCTGGTGTGTTACAGACTATTTCACCTGCATGCCATTGTCAGTGCCACACTATATATATATATATATATATATATATATATATATATATATATATATATATATATATATATATATATATATATATATATATATATAATACACACATATATATGTAGATATATCTTGTAGGTTGTTGATATACCTATATCTATATGAGTATCTGTGTATCTGTAGACATACACATCTCATCATATATCACACAGATATTTATCTATATGTGGGGTGCATACAAACATCTGGTTCACATTCTGTAACTGTCGTTCATTCACAGCTGCACTGTTCTGCCTTGTTGCAACACAGACAGGTGTCACATGTGAACACAGACTAACATTAGGGTGGTATATATGGTGAGAGATTACTGGTAAGCCTATTATACGCCTATGGCATTTGTGCATGTTACATTACACATTAACATGACTGTCCTGCAAGTGTTGTGTTCTGACACCCATGTGTCTATCATGACTGTAGTACTTCCACTACCAGCTATTGCCCACACTAGCATACCAAACACAGATATTATGGCTTACATCTTTGTCATTCATTGCTGATCTGCACAGTTGGTGGGTATGTTCCACTGCCTACAGGGACAGACAGTATTGTCCAGAGCAGTTGTTCAGCAGAACATCATTACAGGGACAACTACAGATGGCACATATCAAACATTCCACATCATATAGCCTATTAATCTATACCACATACTACATTCAATTGCATACATTTATGTTTTACATACCTTTTTTGTCTGACGGCTGTGACACCTTTCTGTTGTTGGCATTTTTTTTCTGTGTGTGTCTCTGTCTGTCTGTCTCTCTATGTCTGTCTCTCTCTGTCTCTCTCCACTAGAGTGATTGAGCTGGTTTGAATGGATTGCAGCATGGCTTTTGTAGGTGATGCACATGATCAGGTGATGGGCTCTGCATCAATCAGTGTGCAACAGTTGCTAACTGCATGCAGCCTGCTGTGTAGTGATTCAGATAACCACTGTCATGGCAACCCAGTACTATAAACTACTGACTCGTGTGGGCGTTGTCTCTTAACCTTTCTAGTGTGGAGGACATCCTTCCTGTATGTGGGCAGCAGTGTTACAGACAGGAGGTTGCAATATCTCTTAGAGCAGGACTTGCAGACACAGGCCAACTACGCATTTGTATGAGGTTCCAGACCTACAGACAGAGTGAATAGTGTTGTTATGTGCATTGTATATTGCTGGTCTTGCAGTGTTTGCGTGTACATAGTAGTTTAGGATGGAATGCAGTCTGTCTGCATAGCTCTCAACTGTGGTCCTATCCACATGATGACCAGTGGATTGTCTTTTTGCTTTTGCCTGTGCACCACACAGGTCTTGTCCTAGATATATCACCGTCAATCTGTCTGTTGCGTCCTATCAGTACATGGCTACATCCATTTGTGTTTCTGATGTCTTATTCCTGCATAAGGGTATGTTGCAACAAATCCTGTAACACCAGCAATTTCCAGGGTGTGTAACAGCAATATTGCAAGTATGGCCCTGTGTTCCTGCCTTTGTCCTCCACATATATGGCAGGCTTTGTCCTGCTGTGATGCAGTTTGGGGTTGTTAAGTAATGGCCTATCATTATTTACTGCTAGCATTCCTTCTGTCATCCTAGTCATATCGTGAACTCCGACAAAATTTGGGTCAATACATGTGACAGATACACTGATATTACCACAAGTAATACATTTCCCCTTAGGGCTTGACTACAGGGTGTAATTGGAGGCTGCTGAACTACATCTGTTATTGGTGATTGTTACCTATCATGAAGGCAAATTCTTTGTCTACTCTTGTACTAATTGAAGGCCTTGGCCTGGACAGCATAGTATGTTATATATCCACATTGCTTGCATCTACTGTTTTGTGTGGGTCTTGCATTCATCAGTGATTAAATATTTCAAATTCTATGTGCTGTAAATAATGGCATACATTATTGTATAGGACACAAATAAAGGTTTTCTGTGTATGCATACCTGTGTGGCGTGTCATGTCCTTTGAACTGTGAGTGGGTATATGTTTAATGTAAGTATTCTCATTTGTGGGAATGGTTGCCACACTCCACATGTCACAAGTACCAGTTATCAGGGCTTGTGGCTGAGGGATATACTTTGTACCCAGTACTTCCACACTACTTCTACATATGCATGGCTACTAATACCTTTTGTCTGTGTATATGTGTATGTACCTATATATATATATATATATATATATATATATATATATATATATATATATATATATATATATAGATAAGACATATGAGATATATAACTACAGATGGCACATATCAAACATTCCACATCATATAGAATATTAATCTATACCACATACTACATTCAATTGCATACATTTATGTTTTACATACCTTTTTTTTCTGACGGCTGTGACACCTTTCTGTTGTTGGCATTTTTTTTCTGTGTGTGTCTCTGTCTGTCTGCCTGTCTGTCTCTGTCTCTCTCTCCACTAGAGTGATTGAGCTGGTTTGAATGGATTGCAGCATGGCTTTTGTAGGTGATGCACATGATCAGGTGATGGGCTCTGCATCAATCAGTGTGCAACAATTGCTAACTGCATGCAGCCTGCTGTGTAGTGATTCAGATAACCACTGTCATGGAAACCCAGTACTATAAACTACTGACTCATGTGGGCGTTGTCTCTTAACCTTTCTAGTGTGGAGGACATCCTTCCTGTATGTGGGCAGCAGTGTTACAGACAGCAGGTTGCAATATCTCTTAGAGCAGGACTTGCAGACACAGGCCAACTATGCATTTGTATGAGGTTCCAGACCTACAGACAGAGTGAGTAGTGTTGTTATGTGCATTGTATATTGCTGGTCTTGCAGTGTTTGCGTGTACATAGTAGTTTAGGATGGAATACAGTCTGTCTGCATAGCTCTCAACAGTGGGCCTATCCACATGATGGCCAGTGGATTGTCTGTTTGCTTTTGCCTGTGCACCACACAAGTCTTGTCCTAGATATATCCCCGGCAATCTGTCTGTTGTGTGCTATCAGTACATGGCTACATCCATTTGTGTTCCTGATGTCTTATTCCTGCATAAGGGTATGTTGCAACAAATCCTGTAACACCAGCAATTTCCAGGGTGTGTAACAGCAATATTGCAAGTATGGCCCTGTGTTTCTGCCTCTGTCCTCCACATATATGGCAGGCTTTGTCCTGCTGTGATGCAGTTAGGGGTTGTTAAGTAATGGCCTATCATTATTTACTGCTAGCATTCCTTCTATCATCCTAGTCATATCGTGGACTCCCACAAAATTTGTTGGTCAGAGTCAATACATGTGACAGATACACTGGCATTACCACAAGTAATACATTTTCCCCCTAGGGCTTGACTACAGGGTGTAATTGGAGGCTGCTGAACTACATCTGTAAGTGGTAATTGTTACCTCTCATGAAGGCAAATCCTTTGCCTACTCTTGTACTAATTGAAGGCCTTGGCCTGGACAGCATAGTATGTTATATATCCATAATGCTTGCATCTACTGTTTTGTGTGGGTCTTGCATTCATCAGTGATTAAATATTTCAAATTCTATGTGCTGTAAATAATGGCATACATTATTGTATAGTACACAAATAAAGGTTTTCTGTGTATGCATACCTGTGTGGCGTGTCATGTCCTTTGAACTGTGAGTGGGTATATGTTTAATGTAAGTATTCTCATTTGTGGAAATGGTTGCCACACTACACGTCACAAGTACCAGTTATCAGGGCTTGTGGCTGAGGGATATACTTTGCACCCAGTACTTCCACACTACTTCTACATACATATGCATGGCTACTAATACCTTTTGTCTGTGTATATGTGTATGTACATATATATATATATATATATATATATATATATATATATATATATATATATATATATATATCTTATCTATATATATCTCATATATATATATATATATATATATATATATATAGGGCATTTATAAGCCTAGCCAGAGTGTGTTTGGCTTTCGTCACCCTTTTAGATTAGTTGACTGTGCCTCTGTATAGTAGGTCATAGAAGATAGCCCTTTTGAGGTTAGTTTACTGTGCCTCTGTCTAGTAGGGACACAGAAGAGATCCCAGGGGTAAACCTACGATATCCCATCCACTCATCAAGATTTCTCTTGAAGAGGGTCATTGAGGGACTCTGCCTAACATGGATTGGGATTTTATTCCAGAGTGAGGGGAGCCTCTGGGATATGAATCTGTCCCTCCAGCATGTCCTATTTATTTCTGTGCTGAGGTTTAAGTCCCTGGAGCATGTAGCTCTAAGGGATTTGGATTTCCTGAGGTGGAGCATGTCCATTAATTCTGGGTTGGACATGGCTTTATACGTCAGGCACAGATCGCCTCTGAGTAGGCGGTAAGCAACTGAGTAGAGCTGGAGTTTCTTTAGCCTAACTGAGGGCATCTGTTTGAGTCCCTTGATCCTCTTGGTGAGGTACTTTTGGGGTCTTTCCAGTTGCTGCAGGTGTCAGGTAAGGTACATCCCAAATGGGGCATTGTATTCAATTATGGGCCTGATGAGTGATGAGTAGAGGGGCACAATGACCTCTCTTGATCTAGATGTGAACCCTTTCATGATAAGGTGGGCTATATAGAAGGTCTTTCTAACCACTTTGGCAACGTGATTGTCAAAGGAGAGATTGCTATCTACTTGGGTCCCCAAATCCCTAATTACTTCTTCTGTACTTAATGGATTACCACCTATGTGGTAATTTGTGGGCACTTTGTTTTTCCCAAAGGGGATGACTATGCACTTTTTGGCATTTAGCTTTAGGCCATGGCTCTGGCACCAGTTATCCGTCTCTGTGAGACCCTTTTGGAGGATGCTTGTGTCCCTCGGCGAGTCGATTATGGCACCCAGTTTGCAGTCATCTGCAAACTTGGTCAGCCATAATCCTCACATGTTAGCCTGTACCTCAGTGAAATATATACAGAACAAGAGAGGTCCCAGGACTGAGCCTTGTGGGATGCCACTTGTAACTGGTTTACAGTCTGACATTGCACCTGCAATTCTGACCATGTGGGTTCTATCCCTGAGCCAGTTTGCAACCCATCTTTTAACATAGGGGATGATATTTAAGCTGGTGAGCTTATTTATGATGCCCGAGTGGGGTATTGTGTCGAAGGCTTTTGTGAGGTCCAGGTAGGCTGTGTGGACTACCTTCCCTTCATCTATGGCCTTGGTGACTGTTTCAAAGAAGTCGACCAGGTTCAGGAGGCAAGATCTGCCCTTAACAAAGCTGAATTGGGTAGGATCCAGTGTTTGGAGGTTCCCAATGTCTTTGTTTATGAGTTTCATGATGATACGCTCCATAGCTTTGCAGACCAGGCTAGTCAGGCTTATAGGGCAATAGTTTCCGGGGTCCGTTGTGGCACCACCTTTGTGGAGTGGGACCACTGTTGCTGTACGCCATTCCTTGGGTACATATCTTGTAGTAAGGCTGAGATTGAACAGTGACTTTATGTTAGGGTTCAGTTCTTCTTGGAGTTCATGTAAGACGCAGCCCGGGACACCGTCCAGTCCCATTGATGCTGTGTTTTTTGCTTTGGAGAGGGCAGCTCTCACCTGTGCATCTGTGATGTCAGGGAGGCTACACTCTGTTGGGATAGACATTTGCTCTTTGGGGGGAGAAGTTTGCACTGAACCTGTCTGCCAGGATGTTGGCAATGTCTGTGGGTTCAGTGTATTTTTTGTCATTTTGAATTAACTCAGAGCATATCTGGGAGTTGCCACCCAGGTTCCTGACATAAATAAAGAAGGCCTTGTGATTATCTTTAGCATCTTGTGCAATTTTTCTTTTGAAGCTGGCCTTAGATGATTTTATGAGGGCTCGTAGTTTCTTGCTAGTACTGATCAGAGATGCCTTCCCTTTTTGGGATTTTGCTCTATCATGTAGTAGCTTCCTCCTTCTGTTGTATAGCTTATTTATGGCTGGGGTCCACCAGACAGGTCTCCTGCCTTTGGAGGAATGAGTCTTGGTTTTATTTGGGATAGCACGATCCATGCATTCCTGTAGGTGTCCATAGAAAGTGTTTGTAAAGAATTCTGTGGTTTGGGCTGTATTTTCCACTGGCCCGGGGGCTTTGAAGGATTCCAACTCGGTTTTGAGAAGTGTGAAATTTGCTTTTGAGAAGTTCTTCACCGTGGTTTCCTTGGCTGGGGGTGGGGACGGGATATGGATGTCCAGTGAGATTAATTTATGGTCAGATCTTTCCAATGAGGGGTATACCTCTGGTATGGAACATAGAGTCCCCATGTTGGTGATGATCAGGTCCAATATGTTTTCCCCTCTTGTGGGAGTGGTGACCAGTTGTTCCATAGCATTTGAGTTTATAAATTCTAGGAACCGTTGGGTGAGGGTGTTGGGGCTTGAGTACTGCTCCCAGTCTATGTTTGGGTAGTTGAAGTCACCCAATATAATGGTGTTTGGAGAGACCTTCATATTCTCCAGTGTTCTCAGGAAAACTGAGTGGGGTTCCTGAGTTTGGGAGGGTGGTCTGTAGCAGGCTACAAACTGAAATGAAGTTTTGCCCACTGTTACACCTCGTGTTTGGGCTGAGGACAGTGTGTTCATTCTTTTCTTTTGCTTTTCTGACAGACTTCAGAGATGTACAAAGAAGGTTGCTATAAATGTGTGCAGGGACAGTGTACTGTCTAGGAGCAACAAAGGTATTTTTTTCACTTTCCTCACAATCACACTTCAGGCATGTATGCATGTAGCTGCCTTTGACAGTTTAGGTTGAGGAATGAGGAGGCATGCTATGTAGATGTATGTCAGCATTCACTTGAAATACATGACTGTAGAAATGTGAACTTCTGCCTTCATCCCAGTCTAACACCAGAAGGATTCACAGGCAGTCTTTTTTGGGGGTTAGGGAGGAAGGCAGTTCCAAGATAGGACCTATATATCCAGACAACAACTGGCTTGTTAGTTTATTGTGAGTCACTATTTTATCATCTTTGAACATTAAGCCTTTGGTACAACCTGGATTAAAAAAGTTGGGAAAATGCTCTGCATGTATTTCAGAACATGCATAACCCAGTGCTTCTGGTGGCTCTGGTTTAACTAAGTTATTTCCTAAATGGTTATTAATGTACTTACTTGGTTAGGAAAGGTGTGTTGAAAGGATTCAAGGCAAATTAAAGCTGAACAGCAACACAATTTATTTCCTTAATCAAAATTTCTGTTCAAGCCATATTGGATGAAAAGGTTGTGTAAAAAGAAAAAAAAAAAATGCACTTCAGAGCATATAGGAAGATATGGTTTCTTGAAAAAGTTGAAGAATAAAGCACAATTTGAGAAAAGGAAGAAAAAATTAATGTGCATAGTACGGGAAGCCCAAGATAGAGGGAGCGGAGATCGGAGGAAGAGTGGAGGGTTTAGTTTGTGTGTGTTGGGTGACTGAAACAGTAGGCCTAGGACGCCATTTCACCCAAGTCCAGACCTGTACATAGAGTTCCTGCAATGTATCATTGTTGCATCTAAATTCCAGTATCTGTAAATGCCCCTTTGTGAGATGGTCCAACATAGTGTGGTACACAGGCCTATTGTAATTAAGAGCATTGTAGCTACAGGTCAGTCAGTTTGCAGTATGAATTTAAAGGTTGAAGATGCAAAAACCAAATGGCTGCAGGTACACTGAGGTGCCCAAAACACACAACAACAGCAAAAGTAAATTAAGGCACCAAAGTTACACACTGGAAATCAGTCACTGTACTTTATTGCAGAAGACAAACGGTAAGCGCTTTCACAACTTAACGTTGCTTCATCAGACCACATCACTATAACTGATGCTTGGTTAAATACTAGGACAATTAGTATGACATCACAATTTAAAGACATATTACTCCACTAACATAAGAACATATATCAATATTCATAAGATAAATGCATAAAATATATAGAAAGGTGTGTATTTACACACAATAATATTTAAAAACAATAATATTTAAAAACAATAATATTTAAAAAATATTAATATTTAAAAAAGGGGGGTGTCATCCCTGATGGTTATGAAGTTGTGAAAGTACAGTGACTGATTTCCAGTGTGTAACTTTGGTGCCTTAATTTACTTTTGCTGTTGTTGTGTGTTTTGGGCACCTCAGTGTACCTGCAGCTTGGTTTTGCATCTTCAGTTCCTATTTTTTATTCGGCTAAGGACACACTGCACGTGGATATAATATGGACATGGATACCAACCAAGAATCATCTAATGAGCATCGTTGATTTTTAAAGCTTCTTGAAGTAGCAGTGAATCCATTATTAAATGCTGACGTACAGGCAAATACAGTGGATATTGGTTCAGAGATGGAAAAAATGTTTGAGTTTCAGGCACAATATAGGGGGCTAGAAAACCTTCTATATAAGTACAAATGACTACAATGGCAAAGACTACACCTACAAGCTTCATTGGAAGCTGAAGTAATACCTCGAGGTCTACGTATCTTAAATATGCCAACTTATGGGAATACATATCCTGAACTCTTACGTAAGTGGCAAGAATTGAATTTATCTTTTAGCTCCAAGTATATGGAGCTCCTTATAGAGTTTTTTACACCTCTTGAAACTGAGCTCAAAACTGAAATTGTGACACTAGAAAACCAGATATCTGTAACCTTTCCTGCTACTATCACCCTTAAAATGGGCCAGTTGCATGAAAGCATTAGTGCCTATGAGAAAAAGCTTCAAAATGTTAAATTAAATAAATTAAACAGAGATAAAACTGATTTTAGCAACAATAATGTCTTCTCATGGCCGAGAGACCCTATAAATAGAACCCCTTTGTATAATCCTGCTACAGTGAACAGAGGAACTAGTAGGACACTAAATACTGAGACACAGGCTTCCACTTCCTGTTCTCGTGCTATTGAGATGTGGGAAACCATGGCAATACAACAAACTGACCAAGAACATGTAAATTCTAGTGTTCCTACTCTCCAAGTTGCATCCTTTGCTTCTGTAGTGAATGGGAATACATCTACATCGAATATGGATAAAAATTCGAAGTCAGAAGAACAAAGGAATGCAAACAATATAGGTAAGACTCCAATAGACACTTCACAAGCAAATGCTACAGATACTAGTGTTTTTTTAAAGAATTTGAAAGTGGGAGAATTCACTTTGAAAGCAGCTCTTCCATTCAGAGCTCGAGCCAAAAGCAATCCCAATATGGGAAAGACAGCAAGGGAAAATCAAATGGACAGAACTGCACACTTTTCAAAGAAAAGGAGGATGTAAAAACTGATCTTATTGTTAACATTTCTTCCTTTACTCTAACTAATGAACAAAACAGTTTGCTTATAAGGGTTTGTCTTTTATACCTGCCAAGAAGGCAGATTTAACTGAAATGCTAACAGACTTGAAATTGCTTGATAGGAATTTATCATTAAAATGCATGTTTCGTAATAATGAAAATGTCAATGTAAATATATACAAGAAACCTAGCACTTTTGTACCCCCCACCCCTCCAGGCATACAAAGATTTTTAGATATCTGTGAAAATGCTTTTAATGAAGCTTATACTCCTGGTGCTAAGGCTGCACCTTTCATAATTTAAGTACAGAAGAATATAGGGCTCTACATGAATTGCAGGATTTACATTCTCTTATTATTAAACAAGCAGATAAAGGTGGTAAAATTGTATTAATGGACAAAGATTTATATGTTAACCAGATGAAGGTTTTGCTACTAGATACTTGTACCTATCAAATGCTGACAAAACAGCTGTAATTGCTATCACTGATAAAGTGTCTTTTAGTGTTTGATTTACTGATTACAGGATTAATTGATGAATCCTTATTTAATTATTTTTTAGTACAAAACCTCTAGTTCCTAGGATCTATGGACTCCCTAAAATCCATAAACATCCCACTGTTCCTCCTTTACGCCCCATCGTATCAGGAGCAGGATGGTGCACTGAGCCTCTATCTATTTATGTAGAAGGCATTTTACATGAGTTCTTGGATAGTTGTTATACAGTTCTTAGAGACACAAAAATGTTTTTACAGCGGTTGCAAAATAGAATGGAAACCATTGATAATGATGAAGAATTTGTATTCCTTACCATGGACATTGAATCTCTTTTGACTAGTATTCCAAATGTTTGGGGTATTGATAGAATAAGAGAATTCCTCGATATGAATAAGAAGCTGACTACTAATAAGATTATGCTAGTCTGTGCACTATTGGAGATTATACTTGAAAATAATATTGTAGCTTTTCAGGATCAATTTTTTCTACAGAAGATTGGCGTGGCTATGGGCACTTCGTGTGCAAATAGCTATGCCAATCTATCATCTATGATGGGAAGAACAATATGTTTTGTCAGATGTTAACCCATTTTTTGGCTACATTCTCTGGTACGTCCGTTTCGTGGATGATGTTTTTGTCTTGTGGAAAGGGCATGGTGAAAATATCAGTAATTTCATTGATTACCTGCATAGTACTACAGACTTTTTGAAGTTTACTTTTACTTTTTCTAATACATGTGTTGATTTCTTGGATGTGAGTGTCACCCTTACTGATTTAAAGCAGATAAGAACCAGTATTTATCACAAACCTACAAGAACCAATGCCTGTCTGCACAGGTCAAGCATGCACCCGAGACACATACCTAGAAATGTCTTTAAAGGACAAGTCTATAGAACCCTATGCCTACATAATAATGATGAAGAGGCAGTAGTTGCTTTAAATAAGTTACAAGACTAATTTCAAACAAGAGGCTATTCTAGCTCAGGAGTCACTAGAGTGATAGCAGATGCATGGAAATTGAGATCTACAAGATGTAAACCATACATGAGCTCTTACAGTGCAGATACAAGTATACCTTATGATACAAGTATTGATAGAAATAAGTTTAGAATAGTTTTTAGATTTGCAAGTGACATCAATAAGTATACGGACATTATTAAAAAGAATTGGCACCTATTACATGAAATACCAGGTCTGGTTTCCACAGTTGGTGACACCCCAAACTTCAGTTTTAGAAATAATGTGTCTTTAAAGCAGCAGCTCTGTAATAGAGAACATCAGTCTTTTAGAAAAAATCTTTCAAACAGACAGGGCACCTTCCCGTGCAGGAATTTGCTTGTCAGCATGTCTACACTAAAAATGAGTACATTCATCCTGTGAAATGTTTTAAACTTTATACGAAGAATTATTATGATTGTAAAAGTGTCGATGTTGTTTATTTTTGTTTTTGCCAAGCATGCCATGCCTATTATGTAGGCAAAACAAATAGGAGCTTTAAAGAAAGAATGTTAGAACATATAAGGGACATACGAAACCAGAAGCAATCAAATGCTCTAGCTAATCATGTCCTGAATACAGACAGTAGCCATTGTTTTAAATTTTTAATCTTACAACAAATAGTAAAGACAAACAGAGGTGGTGACGTAGAAAACCACACTGAAGAATTAGAACAACAATGGATCACTAAATTACAAGCAGATAGATATCCTGGTTTGAATGGCTGCACCTCATTAGTTCCTTACCTTAAGGCCAGGTGCCTTAAACACTAAAACATGAGTTTTATATATATATATATATATATATATATTTTTTTTTTTCATTGTACTATTATGGTTATATGTGTGTGTATATGTACATATATACATATATATATATATATTTTAATAACCATCAGGAATTACACCCCCCCTTTTTTAAATATTAATATTTTTTTAAATATTATTGTTTTTAAATATTATTGTTTTTAAATATTATTGTGTGTAAATACACACCTTTCTATATATTTTATGCATTTTTCTTATGGATATTGATATATGTTCTTATGTTAGTGGAGTAATATTTCTTTAAATTGTGATGTCATACTAATTGTCCTAGTATTTAACCAAGCATCAGTTGTAGTGATGTGGTCTGATGAAGCAACATTAAGTTGTGAAAGCGCTTACCGTTTGTCTTCTGCAATAAAGTACAGTGACTGATTTCCAGTGTGTAACTTTGGTGCCTTAATTTACTTTTGCTGAATTAAAAGGTTGCTTAGGAGGGGTATCAGTGATAGGGTGATACGTAGACTGGAAGTGCCTAGGGAGCCCCCAGCTTGACATCTGCTGTGGGCCCCCAAAATGCTAACACTGGCCCTGAATATCGATATATATATATATATATATATATATATATATATATATATATATATATATATATATACCTGAAGATATTTGTCAATGTATAGATGAGTGTGCATATCTGTACTGTTGTAATGTGTACCCCTTCCACATTGTACATTCCCTATGGTAGAATGACTTTTCAGCATGTTACAGATATTGCCCTGACATGTACAGGTGAATTGGATTACTGTTAAAGCATTGTAGCTGTGTTGTGGAGGGTCCTGAAGTCAAGTACTGCATGTGCTGGATATTGGATTGCACAGCATATCCATTAGGGCTGGGGGAGTAACATAGCACTAATTACCAGGTGTCCCTCATTTGAGCCCCCACCCCCATTAACAGCGCTTATGGTCTGTTATGTTGTAATGAGTGGTTCAGGATTTTGTTCCCATGTAGAAATGCTATACACATTTATATATACATATATATATATATATATATATATATATATATATATATATATGTATGTGTGTGTGTGTGTGTGTGTGTGTGTGTGTGTATCTGCATAATTATATATGTGAAACCCCTATATATATATATATATATATATATATATATATATATGTATATATATATATATATATATATATATATATATATATATATATACATACAATTAACATATTTATCTATATACAACAATGTTATATGATTATTTGTGAGTCATACATGTACATATATATACCTATAGCTGTCTGTCTACATTTACAGATATATAACTGTCCGTATGTCCATGCATGTTCGGCTTATATTTTTGGCCTGTACCTCATTCTCTTGGCAAATGACATGAATGATTTTAGGATTGAAGTCAGTCACTCCTGCTGACACTTTTGTGTTTCAGATTTCTCTCCTTCAAAATATGTGTTCTGGTATATATAACTGTGTAACTAGCAATGTTTTAAGTGTATCAGAGCATTATTTGACAGTTATCCCTATTTGTAACCACAGTTTGGCACACTTTGTCAGGAATTCTTGCATTAAGAGGTTGTGTGGTATGATATTACTACATTTCCTCTACTGTTGACTGATTGTGCTAGATGATATGTTTGTTAAAACAACAGGGTTATGTACATCTGTCATGGCTTACTGGCAAATAACTTTGTGTCTGGTGTGCAGGGTCCTGGGTTCGGGCCTTGCAGAGGGTATATATTTTGTTGCTGGGCAGAACATTGGCCATTGGATAAAGAGGGATTAAGGGACTTTTGAGCAGTTGTAAGCAGGTGTGCGTGGGTTTGCGGGGAGCTAAGCAATGCTAACCTCTGGATGCTGTTTCTTACACTCAGTTACCTTCTACTTTGCTTAATCTGTGCAGGCAATGCTTAGCCCCCCCACGCAAACACACTTAAACATGCTTACTACTGCTTATTTATGCTTACTAATGCTTGTTTGTGCTTACACCTGCTTACTAGTGCCTTACTCATCATGATAATGACACTTCACATGTGCATTTAATGAAGTTCACCAGCTCACATTTAAATGTTATTTAGTAAGTTATACAGCAAAACGATGTTCATATACAGATTTCACATGGAAAATAGAATTTGCTGCAGTGGGACTTGAACCGGGAATGCATGCTCGTTAGGCAGATGCTCTGCCCTCTATACTATTGCTGTTCTGCTTCATTTGCATATTTTTACCATAATGTCATATCCATGTTCCCTTCCTCTGGCCCCCGAGCTCCACCTACACAGCATTCGTCCATTCTCCAATTGCTAGACCAGCCATACCACAACTCCACACATTTCCCTCTCTGCATGTCTTGGTACTCCTCCAGTATACTGTCTCGACCCAAGCTTCTGCAGGCTCTTCATCCGTTTAGTCCATGTACATACGAGCCTTGCCTTGATCCTCCTCCAATACTGGTGGACACATCGATGTAACCCACAACTTTTGGTTCGTCCTACCAGGGATAGACCTGTTGTTGTGTCAAGAGTAGACTTAGCTGGTCTACACTGTTTCTCCCACTGGTAGCATCCTACCAGGGGGTTGAGAAATAGCGGTTTGCTCACACACCCGGCCAGCCTCATCTCCCGGTTCCGCGGAACCGATGCCCCAGGTGTGACATTCTGTGCATGAAGCACGTCCACATGCCCCCACGGCATGCACCCTTTTTCATTATTCTCTTTGGTATTATGCAAGACTACTGTTCTCACAGTATGATTGGACAGGCACTCTTCTTTGATACACATAGACTGCTCAAAATACTGTGGTTGAGCAATGTACACATGTATGCTGGTATTAACCTACATACTTACATACATTTCCTATACTGTTGAATGACCGTGCTGGATGATATGTTTGTGATCACAGCAGCTGAATGTGTATCTGCCATGGCTTAGTGGTAACTCACTAAGACTATAGTGTGCAGGGTCAGGGGGTTGCAACCTGGGAGTGCAGACTTTTTTGTTAATGGGCACGATGACAGCTGTTGGCTACAGAGTGACTAAGATACTGAAGAGCAATTGTAGATGTGTATGCGCTGGTTTGTGCAAGGCTCAGCATTGCTGATCTACTGTTGCAGCATCTTACACTGAGTTAGCTACTACATTGCTTAACCAGTGTTGGCATTGCTTACTGCCGCCCACACAGGCTTAAACCCACTTGCTCCCTCATACCCCTGCGCCACTCCATGCATTTCATTTACATTTGTTGACTGGGACAATCCGACTGGATGCTTGCCCATTCTCAGCAGTGGCCTGGGGAGTAGAGCTGCACAGTATACCCCGGCTACTCACAAGTAATACTGAGGTGTACACATTCATAGAGAGTAACAGCCTTAATATAACTACGTACCACATTCTTCATGCTTACTTTATGTTAACATGTCTGTATTATACATGCTTAGGTCAGGTTTACATGTCAGGTGTGTCTGTTGACAACGGTCAGTTTAAGGTGCAGTTGGAGTCCAGTTTAACAGTTCTGGATAGGTTGCACTCAGGTATTCGGGTTAGGTTTAGTTATTCCATATCTGTGTGGTAGCGTAGAAGAGAATAGTGAAGGAGTAGGTAGGTAGAGGGGGAGACAATGTAACTGTATAGTAGGCTGTTGGAATAATTGGTAGGGGAGCAATAGGGAAGGTTTGATGGATGTTGTGATTTGTATGCGAGGCAGGACATGAGGTGTTGGTTTCACTAGTTGATGTAGGAGTATAGAGTGTAAGTTGGGGGGGATATTTCACAAGGTGGTGAGCATGTGCTGGTCCAAGTATGCTTGTGGTGTTCCTTCATGTGTTATTTACATGTGTCCTGTGGGACAGCTGAGGTAATACATGTGGGTAGGGGGTTCCAGATTCTGCCAATATAGTTGGGGAAGAGGGTGTCACCTGTGTAACTTTGAACATTAATAGAAATGAAAAAGGGGTTGATAGGTAAGTGGTGTTCATGGGGCACAAAAAGGGAGAGATAGTAGGGGAATTATCCAGGGAGGAAGGCTGATGGGAAGGTCCACAGTTGGCCATTTCTTCGACTAAAACAGCTGTACATATACACTGCATTTGGAGGTTGATTCAGACACTCACACCCCTGGGTGGGGGTGAGGACTACAATAATAACATGTAATGCCAGTTAGATCGGCTTACATGCTTACAGTGGGGTGTTGTGACCATGTGTTCTTTGGTATTATGTAGTGGGTTTTGCAACAACACATCTGGTTATACCATACTTTGCTATATAAAATAGACTGTGCTGCAGTGGGACTCATACTGGGATTGGCTGCTCGTTAGGCAGCAGCTCTGCCTAAGTCACACTATTTCTTACATCACCGGGGCGGTCCGCATAGAACTGCTCCAGCCAAC